>NW_006203490.1:396251-409116 GCF_000334495.1 Tupaia belangeri chinensis | reverse complement strand
CCTACACATAAACATGTGCGTTTTTTTGTTTACAAAAATGCATAATTCATAATGCATGATAATGAAAAGATGACTATATTTCAGTACAAATACATTTTGAAAAAGATAATATACTGAGGGTTCTCGTTCTGGCAATCAGTTAACTCTCCTACTGGTAACAATAATAAACTATGGAAAAATATAAAATATAGCTGTTTGATGGCATTGGAGAGCAACCAAAAGCAAGCAGAATTGGAGGAAATCAAACTTTCAAAGAAGGTATCTACCCAAGTTCATCTAAGAGAACTTGCCTTTCCACATGTACAGAGTGGCTAGAATCCAAGCAGAGGTTGCAGTTTAATTGGCTTAAGTTTGGGAATGCCAGAACATCTGGAAACCAGGAGGGGAAATTCCTCACACAAAAGAGTCAACCATAAAGAAGAATAACTTTAAATCAGTGCATAAATTCATCTCAAATTGTGGGTTGAATTCTGAACTGTGTCTGTACTGGGAAGACTCCAAGGAACTGGTAGAAAGCGACAGCTGGAGAACTGAAGAAGTGATTAGAGACCTAAGTTTCTGCCCTCCACAGGAGAGACAGTTTAGAGTTTGAATCTTGTTAATTAAAGAGGCTTGATAAACACCTTGGGTTTTCCACTGAAACCAAAAGGGCTACTTGTTAGGAGTAAACATAATGTCCCAGGTCTAAGGGTTCACGCTAGAACTAAGGGCAAAACTGACCATGACAAGGTATAAAATCAAGCCTGAACATATTCAATGTCACCAGCCATTTATTTATTTATTTATTTATTTTAGAGATATTTTTGCTATAAGGTACATGCACTCACTGGAGAGACAGACTGAAAGTGAGAAATCACCCCCTTGGGGGATGGCCACACCACATTCCCTTCTCTTCTATTCTCTTCTTGGGATCTTGGGCATGCACATATATGTGCCTGTCATAAATTTTGAGCTGACAGGTCTGGGCCTCAAACCATGGTCAATTACATGGGAGTCCAGCAACGTAACCATTAGGCAATCTGCTGGTCCCACCAGCCAGTATCCCAGCACCGTACCCATTAGGCATTCTGCTGGCCCCCCCAGCCAGTAATTTAAATGCTCACTAGAACAAAAACTAAAATGCTTCAGAAGAGTATGACAGAATCCAGAGACTCAACAACTTACCGACCTCAATGTTCAACATAGAGGTATGCAAAGAAATATCTGTGATCTGCAGTCAAGAGGGGACAAAAAGAAAACTAGACTTGAAGATTACCCAGACGGAATTAGCAAACAAAGGCTTTAAAACAACTATTATAAATATGTTCAAGGACTCGAAGAAATGACAATAATGAACAAAAGATAGAGTATTTTAAAAGACAAAGTGATACTTATAAAAAAGGATAGTCTAGAACTATAAAGTTCCATAAATGCAAGAGAAATGTACTGGATGGACTAGGGAATGCCAAAGAAAGTCTCAGTTTACTTAAAAATAGATCAATGGGTGGGGCCAGCAGGTGGCATGGTGGTTAAGGTGGCTGGAATCCCACATGGCTGACCATGGTTTGAGTCCTAGACCTGGTAGCTTGCTTTCTCACTTTCCTTCTCTCTCTTTGTCTCTCTCTGGTCAAATTCAAAATAAAATAAAGTAAAATAAAATAAATGAATAAAATTTATTAAAAAAATAGATCAATGGGAATCATCTAAGCTAAAAAAGAGAGAAACAAGATTTTAAAAAATTAATAGCGTGGGAACCAGCAGTTAGCGTAATGGCTATGTCGCTGGACTCCCACGTAGTCGACCGCGGTTCGTGTCCCGGACCCGGTGGCTTAAAACTCACGCCGGGCGCGTGTGCGTGCGTGCCCAAGATCCCGAGAGGAGAATGGAGGAGAAGGGATTGCGGCGTGACCATCCCCCCTGGGGGGTGATTTCTCGCTTTCTGTCTCTATGTCTCTCTCTATCTGTCTGGCGAGCGCACGCGCCCTACAGTGAAAATCTCTCAAAAAAAAAAAATTAATAGCGTGAATGGCCTGTGAGACAATATGAAGCTATCTAACTTATGTGTAATAGAAGTCCTAAAAGTATAAGAAAGTGAGAATAGGGCAGAAACAAATATTTGAGGAAATTATACCCTTCAGTTCCAAATTTGGTGAAAAATATAAACTTATAAATCAAAGCTCTGCAAATAAAATGCAGAATAGGATAAATACAAAGAAAACTACAAGGCATATCATAGTAAAACCATGAAAATCAAAGATAAACAATCTTGAAAGCAGCCAGAAAAAAAAAAGGTACATCACATTTTTGCATAGAAATATATGTCATGATTTTTCCCACGACCCAATACAATACAGCAATGAATGATGAAGATGACATGTGACTTCTCATTGGGAACAATGAAGGCCAGAAGATATTGAAATGATAACATCAAAATACCAAGATTAAAAAAACAAACTTGGGCCAGCAGGTGGTGAGGTGGTTATAGCACTGGACTCCCACATGGTCAACCATGGTTTGAGTCCAGGACCCAGCAGCTTGAAAATCATGCCTGGCACATGTGTTTATGCATACATGCCCAAAGTCCCAAGAGGAGAACGAAGGAGAAGGGATTACAACATGGCCCTGTGCCTGAGGGGGTGATTTCTCACTCTCTGACTGTCTGTGTCTCTCTGGTGAGCACAGGCACCCTCTAGAAAAAAATCTCTCTTAAAAAAAAAAAAAAAAGAAAATTCATTCACCTAAAGATTATATTTTTTTTAAGCCAGAGAAAAATGACTTAAAAATTAAGAAAAAAAATATCAAGAAAATTTCTTCTTTGAAGCAGACATCTTAGAGACATGGGCAGCTTTGCCTAAGATTGCAGATCAAGAATTCTCTGCCCTTGTGAAAACTTTGTTTTTTCTTTGTTGTCCTAATTTCTTAATGTCTTAATTCTTTCCTTTTTCAGGAAAATCCATAGGACCATAATCAGTGGTTGGCTTTAGGTCAAGCTTATGTCCTAAAACAAAACCAGAGCAATTGCCGGGCATATGGGCTGATTCAGAAAAGATCAGAAAACGATTTCACTGATGCCAATGCCTCTCTATTTCCAATGAAAGTCTCTCTAAAACCTCAAAGAAAGAGTATCTTGATATTCTTCAAAAGAGCTAGTTCACACTAAGGAAAGATTTCATAGGGTTCCTGGAGGTTCACTCTCGGCGGTAATAGGATACTAGTTGTATAAAATTTCTAGGATAGCCACAAACTGAAAACATTTTCAGATTTTGTAGCCAATCGGTTTTCTCAGGGTTTCAGATAGGTAGAAGTTGCTCTCCAAAAGGTGGATAATTAACAAACAAGTTTAACAAGAACACAAAATATGCAGCTTTAGATCTCTTTTTTGTTTAAATTAGGGACTTATGTTTGATACTGAATAAAACTGAATGTTGTACTTTATCTAATTACACACACACACACACACACACACACACACAAAACCCAAATAGGTGATGCTCTCACGATAATTAACAAACAAGTTTAACAAGAACACAAAATATGCAGCTTTAGATCTCTTTTTTGTTTAAATTAGGGACTAGAAAACACAAACACAAAAAGGTGAATGTTGTACTTTATCTAATTACACACACACACACACACACACACACACACAAAACCCAAATAGGTGATGCTCTCACACAGTGACAGTTCATTTGTAGACATCCTAAATGGTGGATGAAAGGCTTGGGTTTTTCAAGGATTTTAAATATATTTCTTGTATTGAGTAGAAGGCCTCCAGGTTATTATGACTTGTATTACTGGACTAACAACCATCGGAGCTATGGTCCTTAATCATCATGACACCCTGAACAAGGACTATGACCAACTAGACCCAAATATTGTAAAATTGCCTATATCGTCTGAATCTTGACCTGTTTCATTTGGTTCTGTTGAATTCAGAGGAACTCTAAGGAGAACAGTTTGAGTTTTGGCTACTATCCACTTGATACCCCATGGTGCACACTATATCCTCTCAATGCTTAAATGTTTTTGTAAGAGTCATCCATCAAACATTAAAATGTCTTGGGACCAGCAGTTAGTGTAATGGCTGTGTCGCTGGACTCCCACGTAGTCGACCACGGTTTGAGTCCCGGACCTGGTGGCTTACACTCACGACGAGCGCGTGTGCGTGTGTGCCCAAGATCCCGAGAGGAGAATGGAGGAGAAGGGATTGCGGCATGGCCATCCCTCCTGGAGGTGATTTCTCGCTTTCTGTCTCTTAGTCTCTCTCTGTCTGTCTGGCTAGTGCACGCGCCCTATAGTAAAAACCTCTCAGAAAACAAAACAAAACAAAACAAAACAAAACAAAACAAAAACCAAACAAACAAAACATTAAAATGTCTTGCTTTGGGGCCAGCAGGTGGCATGATAGTTAAGGTGTTGTGCTCAAGCATGGCTGACCACAATATGAGTCCTGGACCTTGTAGTTTGCTTTCTTACTTTCCCCCTCTCTCTCTGGTCAAATTAAAAATGAATAAAATAGGGACCAGCAGGTGGCGTGGTGGTTAAGGTGCTGGACACTCCCACATGGCCGACCGGGGTTTGAGTCCTGGACCTGGTGGCTTGCTTTCTCACTTTCTCTCTCTCACTTTCACCCTCTGTCTCTCTCTGATCAAATTAAAAAAAAAATCAATGAATGAATGAATAAAAAATAAAATAGTTATTTAAAAAAATGAATAAAATAAATAATTATTAAAAAAAGGTCTTCATTCAACCACATGAAACATTTAAAAAAAGTATTCAACTGAAAAAAATTAAGGAAAAATAAAGAATTTTCAGGTAAAAAAAACTGAATTTGTTGCAAATAACCTATACTACAAGAAAGGACAAGAGAGATTATTTTTTTAAAAAATAATAATTTATTTAATTATATTTGTTTATTTTAAATTTGCTATAGGGCATGTGTGTTCACCAGAGTGAATGAGAGAGAGTGAAAAAGCAAGTCACCAGGTCTGGGACTTGAACTATGGTCAGTCATGTGGGGGTCCAGTGCTTTAACCACCATGCCACCTGCGGTCCCAAAAGAGAGTCTTTAGGTTGAAGAGAAATGACACTAGATGAAATTTGAATCTTTACAAAGCACTGAAAGTGACACATAGTGGAGTAAAAATAAAGACAATTGTCATTGAGGCTGGCAGTGGCATGGTGGTTAAGGTTGCTGGACTCTCACATGACTCACTGCGGTTTGAGTCTTGAACCTGGTGGCTTGCCTTCTCACTCCTCCCGCTCCCACTCTGTCCCTCTATAGTCAAATTAAGGCAAACAAACAAACAAATAAATAAAATTAGATGAAATAATTATTTAAAAAAGACTATTACTGTCTGCTAATTTATTTTAAAAATATGACAGAATTTGTATTTAAAATATACAAGGAAATTAAAAAATGTATTTATATTTGTTTATTTATTATTATTTACAAGTTTGTTATAGGGCATGTGTACTCAACAGAGAGAGAGAGAGAGAGAGAGAGAGGAATTAAGCCACCAGGTCCAGGACTTGAACCATGGTTGATCATGTAGAAGTCCAGCATCTTAATTACCACACTACCTGCTGGCCCTACAAGGGAATTTTAATGCAAAAATTATAACAATGTATTTTGTGGGTTTAATGTATATGAATATAAACAACTGACAACAATAAAGTACAGAAGGATAAATGGAATTATACTGTTGTAAGCTTCTTACATTTTATATGAAATTATACAATATTAATCTTTATTTATTTGTTTGTTTGCAATAGGGTGTATGCACTTGCCAGAGAGAGTGAGCGAGAGAGAGAGTAAGGGAAATAACACCCCCGTCCCAGGGAGGTAGCCATGCTGCAATCCCTTCTCCACCATTCTCCTCTTGGGATCTTGGCAAATGCATGAATATGTGTCTGACATGTTTCTCAAGTTGCTGTGTCCAGGACTCAAACCCATGCAGTTGACTATATGGGATCCAGCTGCCTTAACCTTCATGCCACTTCCTGGCCCTATAATATTTACTCTAAGTAGTCAATGATAAGATATGGATGCACAGACTAATCAAAATCCCTAGTGCAATTATTAAAAAACAGTACAAAGGGCTAGCCTATTGTGTAGTGGTTAAGTTAGCTGGAGCCCATATGGCCGACTGCACAGTTCAAGTCCTGGATTCAGCAGCTTGAGAAACATGCTGGTCATCTGTGCATGCATGTGTGCCCAAAATGCCAAAAGAAAAGAGAAATGGAAGGGAAGGAATTGGCAGTATGACCATTCCCTGTTGTGGGGGGGTGCAGCAGGGGGCGCTTTCTCACCACTCCCCCCATCTCTCTCTGGGGAGTGCAAGCTCCCACTGGAAAAACTAAAAAGCAAAAACAAAAACTATTTCAAAGTCCTGAAAGTCAAAGCTAAAATTATTTCAGAGAAATGACAATAAAATAGATAATTTTTTTTTCCTGAAAAGAGTACAGAAAAGGAGAAAAAAAAAATAAAAAAACTTGACTGGACAATAGAAACCAAATAGCATACTGGTAGGATAAACACAACCATGTCAATAATTACATGAAATTGAAATGAACTAGTGAGGAGCTGGCGGGTGGTGCAGTAGTTAAGGACACTGGACTTGGTGGCTTGCTTTCACACTCCCCACCCCGACTCTGTTCCTCTCTGGTCAAATTAAAAATAAATAAGTAAATAAATAAAATTAAATAATTCTTAAAAAAAACACAAATCTAGTGATGTCAAGTGAAACTAAAATGGAAAAGACTACAACACCAAAAGGTTGGTAAAGAAATGGAGCAACTCAACCAAAATCCTCTTATATTACTCACAGGAAGTATAAAATGTCCAATAATTTTGGAAAATTATTTGGCAGTTTTTAATAAAATGGAACACATATATACACCCCATGACTCAGCACTCCCACTACTAGCTATGATCCAATAAACAGTAAAACAAATGTGTACAAAAAGGTGTTTATGAAAATGTTCATGAAACTTTTATTTTATATAGCCCAAATGTCCATCAACAAGAGATGAACAAACAAATTGTGATATAATCATACATGAATACTACTTAGTAATCATAAAGAATGAACTAATGATACCTGTAACCGCTTGGAAGAATCTTGAAAACATTATGCTAGCTGAAAGAAGCCATATACAAGAGTATATGCTGTTTATGCCATTTTTGTGAAACTGAAGAACAAGCAAAAAAAAAAAATCCATGGAGATAGAAATTAAAATGGAGGTAGTGGAGTAGGATGAGAAGGTGAATGGGCTATAAAATTTAGCAAAAGAATATGTCTACCAGGACCAGTAGATGGTATAATGGTTAGATCACTGGTCTCCCATATAGTTGACTGCAGTTCAAGTCCCAGACTGGTGGTTTAAAACTCATGCTGGGCACATGTGCCTTCATGTCCAAAATCCCAAGAGTGGAAGGGAGGAGAAGAGATTGCAGCATGGGCATGGGGGTGATTTTTAGTATTCTGTCTCTCTCTGTCATTCTGGTGAGTGCATGTACCCTACTGCAAAAATATCTCTGGAAAAAGAACAAAAGAATAAGTCTAACATAATTGGATGGAGTTTGATAACTCTCCCTTTAAAATAGAGACTTGTTGGGACCAGCAGATGGTGTAGTGGTTGTGTCACTGGACTCCCAAGTAGTTGACTGTGGTTTTAGGTTCGAACCTGGTAGCTTAAAACTCATGCCAAGTGCCTGTGTGTGTGTGTGTGTGCCCCAAATCCTGAGAGGAGACTGAGGAGAAGAGATTATGGGCATGTCCATCCTCCCTGGGGTGTGTGTGTGGGGGTGATTTCTCACTTTCTGTCTCTCTAGCGAGTACATGTGCCCTACAGCAAAAATCTCTATTAAAAAAAAGAAAAGATAGACTTGTCTACTAATTTGCAGGGCCCAATCTAAAATCAGTGCTAACAAGATTATAAAATCACTTTATTTGCTTATAAAATGATAACATTCTAATCATTAATAGTTGGTGACTCTTCAAGTAAAGAATTTGTCATAACAATATGGTGTTATAGTCAACATTTAGAAGTAACATAGATAGTTGTACTCATGAACTTGTCAATGATAGACAGGATAAGAGCACTTCATCACTCAAGGATTGGCAAGGCTTCCAGAGAATGGTGAAAATTATAGTCCCAAAAGGACAGTCCAGTAAAAATTCATCAACCCTTTTTATTATATAGACTACTAATATGAGTCATTACATCCCAAGGCAGCAGAACTAATGGGCATGTAATAATAATTTAAACTCTATGACATTTAACAAGATATATGACAATGAACTAACAAAAACAGCCAATGAACCTACCATTTTCCAATAATAAAAGGAGACAATACAGTTTTTCTAAATCTAGTTTATGCAAAAAGTACTTGAAGTTCAAATACAATTTGGTACTAAACCATCCTCATTCAAAGAAGTTTTAAGTAACCCAAATAGCTGTAGGATCCTGGTGTGGCGGGGCTAAGCTAGTTAATCTTCAGCTTTCTCCTGGTTTTTATAAAAGAACATGGAAAGAGATATTTCTTACTATCCAAGTTTAAATGCTTGCCTTGGTTTAAAACAGTGATTTATACTAATTTTTAACACTCAGAATAATAATTTCCAGTAATATAAAATCTATTAGGGTAATATTTCTCAGATGAAAAAATGAACTTGATTTCTGTCACCTTTTATTATGTTAGCTGCTATTAGAGTTGTGAGAACATTATATTGGAGAATGCTTAGGAAACTACTTGAACAAATTTAGCAAAATTATTAAGGCAACTGTATGTTTCCAACAGTTTTATATATAGTTTATGATGAGGATGGTGCTCTTTGTGGACAGTGAGATGGCAGAATGATTACCACATTAACTGGTTAACTTATTAATCAACTGCTTCTAAAGTTTATTCCACAGAACTCTGGCTTTGCGAGATGTCAACAGCTGTTTATTCAAGGTTCTGTGTCAAAATTTTGGAAACTCCTTGCTGCAGTTTTTCGGAGGCTTCAATGTGCTAATGTGCACTGCAGTTCGCAGAGTTGACAATTTCAACATGTTCATCTTCCAAATGTATGTGACCAATGACTTTCCCTTGGGACACTTTTCTGGACTTTTATTTTTATTTATTTGTTTAAATAATTATTTTTAATTTAAATTTATTTATTTATTTATTTTTAAATTTTAATTTGACCAGAGAGAGAAAAAGTGAGAGTGAGAGTGAGGGAGAGTGAGAAAGCAAGTGCCAGGTCCAGGACTCAAACTGTGGTCGGCCATGTGGAAGTCTAGCACCCTTAACCACCACGCCACTTGCTGGCCCCTCTGGACTTTTATTTTACAAGACACATTTTGGAAAATTTTAGTCTAGAAGTGTCACACTCATGGACTAGCATTGTAGCAGGGTGAAAAAAAAATACCCAAACACAGTGAGAAACAGCAAATAACTGCTTGGGTCACATTTCTCAGTGCTAGTTTTCTTAAATGTACAATGGTTTTTACTACCTTAAACCTTGTATAAATTCTTTAATCTCTCTTTCTCTGTTTTTATTTTTTTAAGATTTTTGCCTTAGGGCATGTGTGCTAGCCAGAGAAAGAGAGAGAAAGTAAGAAAGCAGCCCCCAGGGGAATGGCCATACCACAATCCCTTCCTCTCCAATCTCTTATTGGGATTTTTGGGCATGCACACACATGTGCCAGTGTGAGTTTTAAGTCACTGGTCTTAGGACTTGAACTGTGGTCAACTATATGGAAATCCAGTGACATAACCATTATGCTGGTCCCAGTAATGACCTTCTTCAAATGCTTAATGGCATTTAGTTTTCCAGGTGGCTACCAGAAGAGAGGTTATGGTGACCTTAGGTTTGTGTTAAGAGTTGAAATTTTAAAAACGTCTTTTATCGTGAGGCCCATGTCCTTTCTACCTTCATTTTCTTGTCACTAATATCATAGTACATCATAATGGAGAACACCATAGAAAAATTAATTATTTTTAATTAATTATTTTTCTATAACCTTTCTTAATTCAGCTTGAAACATCTTCCTTTTTTTGTATCCACATTTTCTTTCTCAACATATCACAAGATACTACTTTAGAATGCCTAGCTGTAGGAACATCATAGAAGAAAATGCATTTTTTCTCTCTTTGGTATCATTATATTTTTATGACTGTCTTCATTCCTTTTTGTATACTTCTGTTTTTCCAAACTGATTACAGATTTTGACTATCTATTGAATTATTAATGCCTATTTGTCTATGAAATGATTTGAAAACATTCTTGGAATAAGACCTCTTCATCTTTTCCTTTACCAAATACTACCGTGACGTCGGAGAAATTTTGGTCATCACTACTTCGTAGTTTAAAAAATTTCCATTTAGAAATTATTGATTAGTTTTCTGACTGAATCTGAGAACCGTTTTTCTTTCTTATCCCTGTAGCCTTCTGTTGCCAAAAGACACTCCTTCCTCACGGACACGTTAGTCACAGCTTCAGATTCACGGTTCTATCACCTCCCCGACTACCTCTCATGTCTGGTTCCTCTTAAAAAGATCTCCGTGTAGCTGTCGTGTAGTGGGAAGCACACTGGACTTAACAGGCACGACCCCTGGACGAGACATCTAGTTCTTTTTTTTTGGGGGGGGTTTGGTTTTTTATCCATAGGGAGCGTGCGCTTGCCAGACAGACAGAGACACAGAGAGACAGAAAGCGAGAACTCACCCCCCAGGGGGGATGGCCACACTGGAATCCCTTCTCCTCCATTCTCCTCTTGGGGTTTTGGGCTCGCACGCACACGTGCCCGGCGTGTTTTAAGCCACTGGGTCTGGGACGTGAACCGCTGTCGACTACGTGGGAGTCCAGTGACATAGCCATTACGCTAACTGCTGGTCCCGAGACATCAAGTTCAACACTTGCTGGCTTTATGCTTCTGTGCACATCACCTTGCTGAGCTTCCATTTCTTCATGTATAAAATTGAGATAATAATAATTCCACATCTTGTTTTTGAGGACCATGAGATGATATATGTGAAACGTCTTCCATACATTGTAAAGCGTCCTCCAAATGGAAATATTAATTGCCAGTTTCAGATATATAAGGTTTTTTGGTTCTTTATACCCTGAATACATTATCTGTAAGAGATTGCTTTTTTAGTTAATAATATCATTTGCATTTGAAACTGGCTTGAACCAATTTACAAGACAGCTTTACAGTTAAAATATACTAGCAACAGAAATCTCTATGCTTTTCTTCATATCCATCCATCTCCTTCACTTTGTCCTCTATTCAGTGCCCCTATCTTCAAGTATTTCAGTCCTAACTTATGTCACCTTAAATTTTTTTCTATTTAGGGCCTATAGTGGGCATTTGTGATGTTTTTCCCCCATTGTCCAGCATCTAAGTCCTCTACTATGGCTCAGGGAACACTGCAGTTGGTGACTGGTGGTGGCACACAGGGGGGACGTTCCATCTTGTAACACCAGTTAGTAATGAACAGCAGAAGAGTAAGAAATTTGGTTGATTAGTGTATTTTCATCACTTCGTGTGTAGAAAACAACCAACAGTGATGTTATATTGCTCTGCAGTACAAATGGGGCACATGGCTTTCAAGCAGTTGAATGAAGGGCAGGAGCAACAGCACCACCTGACAGCTTCAAGGCATGAAAAAGAATGGAGAGGCCACACGTGACGCCCTTAACTAAAGGGGAATCAGCACTCTGCTTCCTCACTTCCTGCTCCAGTTGCTATTCATTCCATTAAATGTTTGTCATGACACTAATATGTGAAATTATTTGTTTGTTTGGCTATTTAATCACTTGTATCTTGTTTCATATATTTATCGTCCTCTCCTCTGAGGTCTGTTGCTGTTTCCTTCCCAATGCCTAGAATGGTGCCTTGCACGTAGCAGGCATGCAGTTAACATTTGTTGATGGGCTGACTGGTAAAGTCTTCTGAAATAGTGGAATGGGTAAACGTGGAACTGAATTAATAACGAGGCCCACCCAGGCATGGTGGCTCAAGCAGGTGGGTACCACTGCGTGATGGTGGCTAAAATCATTGGAGAAATCTGGGTTTGGTTTACAGCCCAAGCTGAAGAGACTGGCCATAAGGGCATGTGCCTACGATACTAGCTGACTGGGTGACTGAAGCAGACAGGATTAAGATGTGCCAAGACCCTGTCAAATTACCTTTCTCCCTCGCACTCTCTTCTCTCATAAAAAAAAAAAAAATTAAAAATGAATTACAGATACTTTCTCAGAGAAGTACTTAACATCAAATGTTATGTTTTCCAGAGGAAAGAATAAACTATTATGAAAAAAATAAAAAATTCAAAATTCCTTAAATGCTTTTCAAAAAATGTAGGTGCTAAGTTCTAAATACTAAAAATGACAAGATAATGCACATTTTTGCTTCTAACCTGCTGATAAGCCTGTTATTCTCAGTAACCCAATCATTTGAGTGAAATGATCATAAAAAAATATGATTGTTAAAAGCTTCTGGAAATACAGGAAACATAATTTAAACTGTGTATTTGGCTAAAAACTGAATTCAGCACTACTTTCTGCCTTTTGTATTAATAAAATTCTCACTAAGAAGAGCTAGTTCTATTCCATAGAAATAATTTCATGTATTCATGTATTATTCACATTTATTTTGGAAAAGTATAGTAAAAGGAAGAAACGAGACACTGTTCATTATTTTGATTTTTCACATACCTTCACATTTAAATAGATTTCTAAAAGAAACAAACACAAATGTAACACTACACAGCTTTCCTTTGTTTCTCCAAGATAGAACAATACTACCTACAACACAATATGGCAGAATTTTGAAATTTCTTCAGGACACAGCTTTAGGCTCTTGCACTAACATTGATGTGTAAATATAT
>NW_006203490.1:382192-395556 GCF_000334495.1 Tupaia belangeri chinensis | reverse complement strand
ATTACCTTCTTGTCCCGCATACACTTCTCTCAAAAAAAAAAAAAAAATTAAAAATGAATTACAGATACTTTCTCAGAGAAGTACTTAACATCAAATGTTATGTTTTCCAGAGGAAAGAATAAACTATTATGAAAAAAATAAAAAATTCAAAATTCCTTAAATGCTTTTCAAAAAATGTAGGTGCTAAGTTCTAAATACTAAAAATGACAAGATAATGCACATTTTTGCTTCTAACCTGCTGATAAGCCTGTTATTCTCAGTAACCCAATCATTTGAGTGAAATGATCATAAAAAAATATGATTGTTAAAAGCTTCTGGAAATACAGGAAACATAATTTAAACTGTGTATTTGGCTAAAAACTGAATTCAGCACTACTTTCTGCCTTTTGTATTAATAAAATTCTCACTAAGAAGAGCTAGTTCTATTCCATAGAAATAATTTCAAGGATTCATGTATTATTCACATTTATTTTGGAAAAGTATAGTAAAAGGAAGAAACGAGACACTGTTCATTATTTTGATTTTTCACATACCTTCACATTTAAATAGATTTCTAAAAGAAACAAACACAAATGTAACACTACACAGCTTTCCTTTGTTTCTCCAAGATAGAACAATACTACCTACAACACAATATGGCAGAATTTTGAAATTTCTTCAGGACACAGCTTTAGGCTCTTGCACTAACATTGATGTGTAAATATATATATATATACATATATATATATTAGAAAGAAACTCTTAATTTTGAGGAGACCACTGTGTTTTAAGGAAGGGTTACTAGGGCTAAAGCTTCTTAGGGTCAGAGACCAAACATGTCTTTTTTCACTTTTTCATGCTGTCTGTCCTCACTTCCTGCCAGGAGTTAGTTGCCTAGCATGCTTCAAGCCTCAGTAAGCGTGAACTGCGGATGTGGCAGATGAGCCCCTGTACGTGGGAACGTGGGAGTAAGTTAACACTCTCCAATATCTGTAGATCTGCGATAAGATGAATGGGATGTCAACACCACAGAGTCTGTGGCCTCTCTCAGACATGGCTAATAGTAGCAAACTCACAACCAGTTTGCATCTTTTTGAGTTTGTTAGGCATCTGCTGTTATTCTCTGAAAGACTACACAAGAAGTGGGAAAACTAGGATGCAGTTACTCATACAGTTGGCAAGAACAATGCATTAGGCTATTAGCCTGTGCTAGTAAGGAGGCTGGATAATAAGTTCTATCAGCCTTCCTGCCTTTCTTTTAGACATGTTGTATTTGATTTTTCATGACATGGTCTATATTTCATTAGCAATCAACAGAAAATATAAAAACGAGTATGACGATTACATCCCAATATAGAGATGGTTAAAAAAAATCAGTACGATGCTGTCCTAAAGAGCACAGACTGTGCAATACTGTTACAAGAGCTCAGATCATTTTAGTGCAGACATTTTCTGAGTGCCTGGTATATGCCAGACACTGCTAGGCAGTGGGCACAGAAAGAAAAACAGCATAGGTGTTATCCTTAAGGAGCTTACAGTACTACTGTTTCTTGGAAGGATCTAAGAAAGATCTAAGATATACTTGCTTTATTCTAAATTGTATTTTATGGTAAATGACATTAAAATGAAATTTCAATTCATTATATGAGAAGTTAAATTTAGACATAGAAATTCTGTCTATTATGAAAATGACATTGCATTGAAGCTTTCTGATTTAACACAGATTGTACTTCTACTATACAGTATTGTTAGCATAGTGAACTAATGGAGACCCTCTGGCAAAGAGAGTAACTACTGGGACCAGCAGGTGGCGTGGTGGTTAAGTTGCTGGACACTCCCACATGGTCAACCACGGTTCGAGTCCCAGACCTGGTTACTTTCTTTCTCACTTTCCTTCTCTCTCTCTCTCTCTCTCTGTATCTTTCTCTGTCAAATTAAACTAAATGAATGAATAAATTAACAAAAAAAGAGAGTAACTACATTTGCTATATGATGTGCCCTCTTTTTTTTTAAAACAACGCTTCCTAATTTTTTATGTATTTTTCATAAATGAATGACTCTTACGTACATTAGACGAAGTTATATGATACTATAAATTTTCCTTCTGTGAAAGGTGAATGGCCTTTCCATCTGGTTTTAAGCTGGACTTTCTAGTGTTTCTAATTGAATACCAGATGTACTATCAGCTTGTCTGGTATCTCTTTTGGTCAAAATGCAAGATATGATCACTTAAGACTCTCACCAGAGGTCTTAGCCTTGAATTCTCTAACATTCAGCTCTTGTCAAAATATGTGTTAAGATAACATTATTTAAGAGATAGCTTTAGAGCATATTTAGGTTATCCATTTTCTAGATTTTCCATCTTTGTTCATAATAAAGTTATAATAGAAATCAATGTGGTCTCCCATATGAGTTTTATTACTGAGTCACGATTTAATGTTATGTTACAGGCTCTTATTGATCATGGATATGAAAAATTAGCAACATAAAGAATGCTAACTACATTATATAATAGTTTGGTGGAAGATATGATCCATTATGTTAGTTCATATTTTTTGGATAAGAATCCATATGATTTCATTTCATTTTCATTTCAACCAAAATTTTTTCTAGAAGCTGAGGATATAGAGGATAACAAAACAGACATGGTCACTGCCTTCAAGGAATTTATACTGTAACGGGAAAAATAGATACTAATCAAATCATTTCAGAAATAATTGTTTGTTTATAAGTAAGCAATATGTGATGTCAATCTTTGGTATTTATTTTAAGAAAACTATGTTTTCAGATGAGCTTATGTTTTTTGCTTTTTTATCCTTATTATCATTATTATTATTCTTTATTTGCCAGAGGGCATGTGTGCTCACGAGACTGACAGATAGAGGGAAAGGAGAAAGCACTTTGCATGTGGAATGGTCACGCCACAATTTCTTCTCCTCCATCTCGGCCACCTTTTGAGATTTTGTGCATGCACACTTATGTGCTCGGTATGTTTTTCAATACACGTACCAAGTCTGGGATTTGAACTGCATGGTTGATCATGTGGGATCCAGCTTCCTCAACCACTATACCATGGGTTGGCTGTGGTTTTGCTTTTGAAGTGAGAAAGATATTGTAAGTCATCATTTTTTTTGTCTTAATTGTAAGAAGCTCAAAGAGAAATTTCATGGTAAATTAATGGTACCTGTCACATTATACACTGATGGTCAAGTATCCTTACTTCTAAACAATTTTTGATCTTATAAAACACCTTTATTTTAAAAATAGCATCTTGGGGCCAGCAGGTGGCACGGTGGTTAAAGGTGCTGGATACCCACATGTCTGACCATGGTTTGAGTCCTGGACCTGGCAGGTTTTCTCTCTCTCTCTCTCTCTTTGTCTCTCTTGCTCTCTCTCTTGCTCTGTACCTCTCTGATCAAATTAAAATAAATAAATAAAATTAAATAAAATAATTCTTAAAAAAATAGCATCTTTGGGAACAACAGATGCTGTTGCTGGACTCCTACGTAGTTGACTGCAGTTCAAGCCCCAGACCTGGCAGCTTAAAACTCATGCCAAGCAGGGATCAACAGTTAACATAATGGCTATGTTACTGGGCTCCCGTGTAGTTGACCGTGGTTCAAGTCCCAGACCCGGTGGCTTAAACTTACGTCGGGCACATGTGCGTGTGTGCCCAAGATCCCGAGAGGAGAATGGAGGAGAAGGGATTGCGGCATGGTCATCCCCCCGGGGGTGATTTCTCACTTTCTGTTTCTCTGTCTCTGTCTTTCTGGTGAGAGCACGCATCCTATAGCAAAATAAATAAATAAATAAAAATAAAAAACTTCCCCCCCAAAACAAAAACAAAAACAAAAACCTCATGCCAAGCATATGTGCGTGCCTACCCAAGATCTCAAGAAAAGCATAAAGGAGAAGGAACTGCAGTGTGATCATCCCCCTGCAGGGTAATTTCTCATTTTCTTTCTCTCTGTCTCTCTGGCAAGTGCACGTGCCCTATTTTTTCCTTCTACTTTTGGCAGATACCATGTGTGCTGGCCAGAAAGACAGAGACAGAGAAACAGGAAAGAGACAAAGCACCTGCTCCCCCACACAGGGCATGGCAATGCCACAATCCCCTCTCCTTCACTTCCTCCCTCCTTTTGGGACTTTGGGCAAACAGGAACACATGCCAGCGTGTTTTTCAGCTGCTGGATCTGGAACGCCAACCACACAGTTGGCCATATGGGGCCCAGCCGCCTTAACCACTCTGCCACAGGCTGGTCCTATGACGCCTTACGTAGGTCCTGTATCCTGCAGGCTGACCAACGGAAGTGAAGAAAGACAGGGTACAGGGAGGAGACCGAGACATAGGGCATAAAACCCCCCAGGAAACCAGAACTGCAATTATGCTTCTTGAAGTTTTAGTTTACAGTTACACTTGAAAACCAGAATATTCTATATATTCACTATTGTATAGAACAGTTTTGTACCGATTTTAATAGGTCGTTCAACTTGGAGTTCCCTCTAAAACCTGTGATGTTATATAAAAACGCAGCTCTCAACTCCCCTTAGCCCCATGACAGAAGTGAAGATAATTACGATCTCATGGAGTAACCATAGAACATGATACGTCGAAAAATTCAGAATTTCATAATCTTTTGAAATTCTGCAATAGTTTAATGGTACTTCTAATAGTGCCTAACACTTGGAAGGGTTCCACAGTTTGGCTCCTATAAAGTGGTTTTTGACAGCAAATGTGCAGGAACCAGAATCTATACTGAAACTTGAATCTGAGCCATTTAGACATCATGATGTTGCCCAAATGTGAAGTGGTTTCCATTGGCAATACCATAATATCTTCTCACTGAAGCATGAAACAGAGCTTGGGGGATGTTTAGTTACCAGAAGAAGCAGACATTATCTAAGTCTTGATCAGACAGAAAAAAATTGGAAAAAGACTTTCTGGCATTCATTCAGTGGAAAATGAAGAAATGAAGAAGCCAAACAAAGTTAACAGATCTAAAAGGAGGCTGGAAATTGCGGTGCTCTGAAGTCTTCACCGTCACTGCCACGCTCATCGATGCCAATAAACATTTACTGCGTTCTCACTGTGCGCACAGCACAATGACGGGGGCTTTACTTAGAATTGTCTTGTAGATCGAGAACTCGCATTCTATTGAAGAATCTTAATTATGTCCTTCAAATAAATGATCAGCATGTTTATCCACTCACTTGCCTGCCCACTTATCATCTTGCTTCCTTAGTACTTTTTTTTAACAGAATTATTTTCTTTATCTTTATTTATTTATTTTAGTTTTATCAGAGAGGGAGGGAGGGGGAGAGAGAGATCAGAAAGTGAGAAAGCAAGCTGCCAGGTCCGGGACTCAAACTGTGATTGGCCATGTGGGTGTCCAGTGCCCTTAACCATCATGCCACCTGCCAGCCTACTTCCTTAGTACTTAACTATTCCTGCTCTTCTTTCCAAACCCACCTCAAGATTCAGTTTGCCTTCCCATGAGTCCTTGTGCATGGCACAAGGTTTTGGAGAGAGTAGATTTTTAGTAACTATGTATGGACTGAATGAACAGACTGCAAGAGTCTTACAGTGTAATTGAGAAACGGGCTGAGGTGATGTCCTGGCTAGCAGAGGTCTTTATCTTGACCCCTTTATACTGTGTCTAGCTATCAAATAGTACAGTGTTGAGTAGATGATGGACATTTTAAAAAGTCGATTAATCAAAAAAGTGCAAAGCATTTTTTAAAAGAATTATTTATTTAATTTTATGTATTCATTCATTTATTTTAATTTGACCAGGGAGAGACATACAGAGAGAGAGAGAGAGACAGAGAGAGAGAGAGAAAGTGAGAAAGCAAGCCACCAGGTCCAAGACTCAAACTGTGGTCAACCATGTGGGAGTGTCCAATGCCTTACCACCCCACCACCTGTTGGTCCCCAAGTGCAAATAATTATCAAAAAATGTATTGAGCACCCACTGTGGTTTAGATGCATTACTACATGGAATTCTTAAAATATATTAACTGTTCTTGTCACCATTTTGTAGATGACACAGTTAAAATGTACAGGGGTCAAGTAATTTTTTAAAAATACCCTAAGGGAAACCTGTGTGGACAGGATTTGAACTTAGGCGGTATAATGCAGTTTATACGCTTCACTATCATACTGTACGCCTTAAAGGAGATAAACAATAGTCTAAGAAAGCATAGGTTAAAGGTCAGCTGGATGGCATAGGTAATAAGTCCTCTAACTTTAGAAGTGATTGCTAAGGGTGGAGAAGTTGGGAACAGCTTTATGAAGAAGATAGAACTTAAGATGGGTTTTGAAGGAAGAGTAGAAATAGTTACATACTGAGGAAGCAAAATGATAAGTGAATAGATTGGATAGAAATGCTTGTGACTGGGGCCAGGAGGTGGCATAGTAGTTAAGGTGCTGGACTCCCACATGGCCGACCATGGTTTGAGTCCTGAACTTTGTGTCTTGCTTTCTCACTTTCTCTCTCTGTCTTTTTTTTTGGAGAGGTATTTTTGCTATAGGGCGCGTGCGCTCACCAGACAGACAGACAGAGACAGAGAGACAGAAAGCAAGAAATCACCCCCTGGGTGGGGAGGGTGGATGGCCATGCCACAATCCCTTCTCCTTCATTCTCCTCTCGGGATCTTGGGCACGCACGCACACACGCCCGGCATGAGTTTTCAGCCACCAGATTTGGGACGCGAACCGCAGTCGACTACATGGGAGTCCAGTGACATAGCCATTACGCTAACTGCTGGTCTCTCTCTCTCTATCTTTCTCTGGTGAGTGCACATGCCCTGTAGCTAAATAAATAAATACTTAAAATAAAAAAAGAGAAACGCTTATGATTATTTGGAGAACAGAGTTAGACTTGTTTGGCTAGAATAATAAGTTCACTCAGGGAAGTAGCAGAAAGCCTATGTAGAGATTCTGCAGGAAAAAGAGTTAGCAGGACCTAAGATTATAGATTTCACCATTGAGGCAGTAGGAGAGCAAGCAAGGTTTGTTACATAGAGGAAGAGGTATGAAGAACTGCTTTTTAGAAAGATGTGTAGGGGGATCGGCAGGTAGAGTGGGGGTTAAGGGCACTGGCCTACCACATGGCTGATTGCGGTTCGAGTCTCGGACCTGGAGACTTGCTTTCTCTTTCTCTCTCTCTCTCGTCCCAGACCTGGCGGCTTGCTTTCTCACTTTCCTTCCCTCTCTCTCTCTCTCTCACTCTGTCCTTCTCTGATCAAATTAAAGTAAGTAAATAAATAGCTAAATAAAAAAGATTAAAAAAGGAACCCCAGAGAGATGTGTAGGATGTAATGACACATGAGAGATGATAGGGAGGGGCACCAGTTAGATGGAAGGGAAGATCTGGGCTAAGATGGTGGCAGTGGGAATGGAGAAGAGATTACAGATAAGAGAAAAGAACCAACAAACCATGATGACCCTCTTGACACTGGAGAGAGGGATTAGGCTGAGTCTGTCTTGTACAGCAGATACTGGTAATGTCATTGTCAGAAATGGGGATATTCTAGAAGGCAAGTTGGTTTTGGAAGATTGTTAAGCTTATAATTTATAGTACTTGATTCCTATAGGTACTTATTTAAGGTGATAAGTACCTTAAACTTAATGGCTTAACAAATGTTTAAACAATGAGGATAAGCTGGATAGTAGGCCAGGTACAGATGACAGAATGGTGAGCAAAAATGATATGGCCCTTTTTTCCCACAGGCCTTAGAATTTATGAGGGAAGAGAGGTCATTAACATGACCCATTGCTTAAATGTCACGTTGTCAAGGAAGTCTCACTTTCCTCTCTCTGTCTTGCTCTCTCTCTCTTTGCCCAAATTAAAAAAATTAACAATGATGATGAATAAAATTAAATAATTCAAAGAAAGGGCAAAGAGTAGCTGATTTGTACAGCAATAATAATTTTCAGTGGCTTCTCATTCACAAAACAGTAAATACCCTTACAATAACCCATAGCAGATTCATTAGGGCAACATGAAAAAACCTAAATAGTTTTAATTAAACTTTCAGTATAGAATCCAATTCATGTATAGTTTCTGTACAAATCTTCTCTAGGAGACAAAATATAAATTAGTTTTGGGACCAGCAGTAGGTATAGAGGCTATCTCACTGGACTCCCATGTAGTCGACCATGGTTTGAGTCCCGGACCCGGTGGCTTAAACTCATGCCAGGTGCGTGTGCGTGCGTGCCCAAGATCCCAAGAGGAGAATGGAGGAGAAGGGATTGCAGTGTGGCCAATATATATAAATATATTCATTTCAAGTATTAGTGATTGAGTTAGTTGAATGGGTCTCTGTTCCTTGTAGACAAAAGGACCTGATTAAAATAAAACAGGTCATTCCATATTGGTAAGAGTAAACTGAAAAGGAGATACTGTACTGAGTAAGCTTTTTTTTTTTCTTCTTCCACTATAGGGCATGAGCACTCTTCAGAAAGAGCACTGCAATCCCTTCTCCATTCTCTTCTTGGGATTTCGGGCATACACACACCTGTGCCTGGTGTATTTTTCAAGTTACTGGGTCCAGGATTAAACCCTGCAACTGGCCCTGTGGTTTCCAGTTCTTAACCGCCACGCCACCTGCTGGCCCAATACATTTTTATATATAAAACCAAATCTGTTTGCTACTTTTAAATGTCTTTAATTGTCATAATTATAGCATTCCTATCTCAACACAGATGCATAAGATATATTCTTAGAAAAACTGCTTCAACTGTTGATATGCAAATGTTGTATTTGTATACTACATACCATACACATATACATGAAATATATTTATACACACCTACGCACCTAACAAAATGCCTTTAGTAAGACATCAGTTATACCCATGTACACGCAGAACTGCGAGACTTCCTCACAGTTCCTCATGTGTGCTAGAAGCACTGAAATGACGGTCTCTGTCATAATTATCGTCTTCTTGCCCAACTTCTTTTCTTTTTATTATTTCTTTAATTTTACTTATTGTTATTATTATTTTTAATTTGCTATAGGGCACATGCAATCACCAGAGAGAGAGAGCAAGAGAGAGAGAGAGAGATAAAGAGAGAAAGTGAGAAAGTAAGCTGCCGTGTCCAGGACTTGAACTGCAGTCGGCCATGTGAGAGTCCAGAGCCTCAACCATCCTTGCCACCTGCTGGCCCCTCCCCAACTTCTTACTGTGGATCACTGGGTAGATAAATGGTAAATGGGGTTAGGCCAGTCTACTCTTTGGCAACTTCATCTCTTTAGTTTTATCTCACCCTCTTAGTCCGTTTTGTGCTACTACAACAAAATACCTGCGCCTGGGTAATTTATAAAGAATGGAAGGTAGTATTTTGTAATACTAGTAACTGTATTATTTAAAACTCATTTGATTTTACTATAAAATAAGAGGAAAGCTTGCCAAGGGGGTCATGTATCCAGAGGTTCTGATAATACTGATTTAGTAAGACACGTGTTATGAGACATATCTCCTTGTTTTCTAACATACTTTAAAAATGAACATGGATCACAATGTGGCAATAAACATGCATTACACGAATTATATGAATAAAAATTTGCAGAGATAGAAACATCAGCTTTATCCTTATGACAGATATTACAGGAACTTAACAATAAAAGCAGTCTGAAGACATTATACTATTTTTGGATGTATTAATGGATTTTTTTGTGTCATGCATATATATAGAATCTATCTTATAAATTCAGATTTAGCTACTGCACCTAGAGATTTCGTGTAATGTACTAAAAAGTAAATCACTTTTACTTCTTTTAATAGTTAATAGTGAGTCTGTGCTCTGTGATTTTAATTCACAGAAAATGAACTCAGTCCCTGATAACAGATTTTGCAGCTTATTTAACTACCTAATTTTCATACACTCCCTAGAAGCTGCTTCACATGCCCTAAACAGAATTTTACATCTATCTTGATTAATATGCTGTCACTAAGACCGTACCCAGGTTCACAACAAACTCGGACAACAGTTAAGTTTGAAGAAACCATTAGGTCGTCGGAAAGGTATGACGTGGTTTTGCATAGGAACATTCGTCATGACTTTCCTGATGACCTAATAAGACACCACGTAGAAGAAAAAGGAAGAAACTGCCTGGAAAGAGAAACGGGGATGGCAGGCACATATAATTATTAGCTCTCACATTAAGAAAATCCAAGCCAGTTTTTACGACTTAGAACGTGAGCCGATAAGGCAAACAGGGGCCAGAGACATGATGTTCCACTACCATCAAAGTATTTTCTGTTAGAGTTGATTTCACACAGAAAACTGCAAATAAATAATGATAAGACATCATAGCGTGTCTGATAATCTGTGACAACAATTCTAACGCTGTCACCGTGGCCACCGGAGAAACCTGCACGTACTGAGCCCTGACCTACCCAGCCTTTTATCTGCGTGTGTACTCTCCACAGGCCGAGCAAATAAAGGCCAAATGATCATTTACACATGAATCAGCTTCTCCGCAGCATAGGCACCAGAGACATTTCTTTTTTTTTTTTTTTTTTTCCTGTTACCAAGAGGAAGGCAGCCAGGTCTGGGCTTGTCTCACTAGAAATCATACAAGTGAAACAGTGATTTGCAGGAAAATAGCAGATCAGCAAAGGGAAGGAAGCTGTTCTGAATGCCTGATAAAAAGGGCAGCCACAAAGGACTAGATGAATATTTAGTTGGAAAACAGGCCTGACGGTAACGACGACTCTATCCTATTCAAAACAGGTAGTGTCATACAAACCCAAACCGAGATACAATCCTGATAGGAGATTACACTCGATACCTGGGTAGGAATCTTTAAAGACTTCAAACTCGCTTTACTGAAAGTAGATGCACTGACCATGTCATTTAGACCTTATTCTGAGTATAGACGGTTATTTCACACGAATGACATAGGGAAGGTATCTTGCCCTCTTGCCCACTTAGATGATGAGAAATAAATCAGTCAGGATGACTAAAAAAAAAGGCTCAATCATGAAATACTGGTCATACATTTTATGCCATGGGACTTGGGGGAAAATGCATTTAACACACACACACACACACACACACACACACACACACACACACAAACACACACACACACACACATACACACACACACACACACACAAGGTTTTAGCCAGAAGGCATGTGAGCTTCCAGAGAGAGACAGAGAGAAAGTGAGAAATCACAGTCCCCGCCACCTCCCCACTCCCACTCAAGGGGCGCGGCCACTTCACAATCTCTTCTCCATTCTCCTCTCAGGAGTCTGGGCATGCACACACATACACCTGGCGTGGTTTTCAAGCTGCTGGGTCTGTGGCTCCAGTGGTGGAAAGCTGTGTGGGGGTTCAGCACCTTAACACTACACTACCTCCTGGCCCCGTAATGTGCTCTTCCTAAACTCAGGAGTCCTAGGGACTTAGGTCAACTTTTGAAAATACCGGGGCTGGCTGGCGGTGTGGTTGGGGCACTGGACTCGCCTGTGGCCAATTGCAATTTGAGGCCCTGACCTGGTGGCTTGCTTTCCCACTTTCTCTCTCTCTCCCTCCCTCTCTCTGTGAGCACATGTGCTCTGAGTCACAACCTCTTACAGTGGCTAAGGTGGTGTTCTTGACAGATGCCCACGGAGTATTCTTGACAGATGCCCATTGTTAAGAATCGTTAAAAATCCATTTTTGAAAGTCAATCCATAACATAGCTAGTAATATTCACTGGTTTATTGAGCCAAATTATAGGTTAATTCACATCACAGTTCTTGCACACTTAAAGGGAGATTTCACTACCACTTGATAAGATACCCATGACGTTATCCTTAGTGACTTCGAAGAGAGAAAGTTGGATGGGGAGGGAGTAGAAAAGAATGACCAAATTAGAATGTCTAAGATTTATAACTAAATAAATGTTTATGAAATCTTTGATGAGTAATTTCAATCTCTAAATGTCTTGTTCTAACAATTTTTCTCCCTTTGGCAAGAAAGTTATTCTAATGTAAAAAGCAATATATGGGGGTGGAGGCTGGCAGGTGGCGTGGTGGTTAAGGCATTGAATTCCCACATGGGAAACCATGGTTCAAGTCCCAGACCTGGTGGGGGACCAGCAGTTAGCGTAGTGGCTATGTCGCTGGACTCCCATGTAGCCAACCGCGGTTCGAGTCCTGGACCCGGTGGCTTAGACTCACGTTGGGCGCGTGTGCGTGCACACCCAAGATCCTGAGAGGAGAATGGAGGAGAAGGGATTGTGGTGTGGCCATCCCCCCTGGGGGGTGATTTCTTGCTTTCTGTCTCTGTCTGTCTGGTGAGTGCATGTGCCCTATAGCAAAAACCTCTCCAAAAAAAAGTCCCAGACCTGGTGGCTTGCCTTCTCACTTGTCTTCTCTCTCTCACTGGTGGCTTGCCTTCTCACTTGCCTTCTCTCTCTCACTCTTTTTCTCTCTGGAAAAAAAAAAAATTCTTTGAAAAAAAAAGCTATATAAGGGGCCAACAGGTGGTATAGTGGTTAAGGTGCTGGACTCCCACATGGCTGAATGTGGTTCAAGTCCTGGACTTTGCAGCTTTTACACTGGGCATGTGTACGTGCATGCCCAAAATTCCGAGAAGAGAATGGAGGAAAAGGGACTGTGGTGTGGCCATTCCCCCTTGGGGCGATTCCTTACTTTCCCTCTCTCTCTCTTTGGCGAACACAGGTGCCTTATGGCAAAAAGTTAAAAATGCATGAATGAATGAATAAATAAATGGTGCTGTAGAACTGTGCTGAGTTAGTGCTATTTTATTTGTAATGTGAAAAGGACCATGATCTGTAAGAGCAAAGCAGATGCTAGTACATGTACATAAGGAAGACAAAAGAATAGGGACAGGCCTTGGCTGACAGGAACTTCGGAAAGCAACATGAGGACAGATACATTAGTTCTCCAAAATGCCGAACAGGCAAACAGAAGAAGATGCAAATCTGAGTCCATTTAATTCAATGCATTTAAGATTTTTTTTTGGGGGGATGGGGGTGTTAAGTCAGCCTTACTGGCACCGGGGGGCGGGCTCAGTCCTTGGCAGCTGCTTCCCGCATGGCGGCCAGGACGTTGCTCAGCTCCTCGCGCTTCCTCTGGGCGCGGATGTGTGTCCCCACCCACTTCTTGCTGAACTCGAGGGCGCGCTTGTCCTTGGACACCTCCAGCAGCTCCATGGCGAAGCCGCACACGTCGCGATCATGTCGCGCACGATCGTGGTGTGCTTGGTGAGGCGCCTGCGGCGGTGGCTGTGCCTCGCTTGCTCACGTTCTTGGACCCTTTGTGGCCCTTGCTGAGGCCCGTGGCCACGGAGTACGCAGAGCCATGGCTGTGGCTCTCCAGTGACTACTCTAAGATGGTATTTTTTTTGTTTGTTTTTAGGAG
>NW_006203490.1:375306-382161 GCF_000334495.1 Tupaia belangeri chinensis | reverse complement strand
ACAGCAGAAATATACAAACCTAGAGACATTCCCCAGCCTCATTCCACTGTGCATGTTGATCTTCTCCAGCAACACACTGGGATAAGAACAGCTTCTTGTCAGTGCTCGCTCTTGTCTTAGCCTTATTTAGTTCCTGCTTTATTGATCATCAGACCACGAAAGAGACAATGCACAGCTTCAGTACAGCCAGTAAACAGCGCAGACATCACAGCTACTCCGTCTGGCTGGTCTGTCCATCTGCCGTGGGGGAAACTGGATTGGCCTACACTTTGATGTTCATAAAAGCAAGCTAGTGACTACAGAGAAAGTTGTGATCTTGACATGTTAGCATAATAATTTTGGAACTTTTGTTTTTGTTTTAGTTTTTCTTTCCTTTTTTTTTTTTTTTGGAGAGATTTTCACTATAGGGCGCGTGCGCTCGCCAGACAGAGACATAGAGACAGAAAGTGAGAAATCACCCCCTCCTAGGGAATGGTCACACTGCAATCTCTTCTCTTCCATTTTCTCTCCTGGAATGTGGGGCATGCATGCACATGCGCCTGGTGTGAGTTTCAAGTCACCAAATCCGTGACTCGACATGGTCAGCCATGTGGGAGTCCAGCGATGTGACTGCTAGACCATCTGCTGGTTCGAGTTGTGAATTCTTTTTCTTTCATTTTTTTCTCTCTTTCTTTCTTTATTATTTTTTTGAGATGTTTTAGTTATAGGTTGTGTGTGCTCACCAGAAAGAGAGACATAGAGAGACAGAAAGTGAGAAATAACCCCCAGGGATGGTCACGCTGCAATCCCTTCTTCTCTATTCTTCTCTCGGGATCTTGGGCATGCACGCACATGCGCCTGGCATGAGTTTAAGCCACTGGATCTGGGACGCGAACTGCAGTCGACTACATGGGAGTCCAGCGACATAGCCATTACGCTAACTGCTGGTCCCTCTTTCTTTATTTTAATTTGACCAGAGAGGGACCAGAGTGAGAAAGAGAGGGAAAGTGAGAAAGCAAGTCACCAGGTTCAGAACTTGAACCACAGTTGGCCATGTGGGAGTCCAGCGCCCTTAACCACCACACCACTTGCCAGCCCCCCAAGTTGTGAATTAATAAGATATTATCAGTGTCTTGGACCAGGCCATGGTGTGGTCGTTGGGGTGACTGGATCCTACATGGCTATGTGGTTTGCGTCCCAGACTTGGTGGCTTGAGAAATACTCCAGGAAGTGTGTGTGTGTGAGTGCCCAAAATTCTGAGAGGAAATTTGAGAAGAATGGATTGTAGTGGGGATATCCCCTCTGGCGGGGTGAGTTCTCACTTCCCCTACCTCTCCTTGTCTCTCTCGGTGGCTCTCTCTAGCAAGTACACACACCCTAGACAAAACTATAAAAGAATATTATTAGCATCTTCAATAATGAGCAAAGGGAAGGACCACTGTGCTAATGTCCATGTTGGCGCTATTGAGAAACTCCCCACTGCAATGTTTGGAAGTGGCTAAGTGTGAGGGTGTACACAGCCCATGTAGTCAATGAGTTTGTACACACTGTTGTTAGATCCTTACATTCTAGTCAAGTGTCTTTCTAGCTCACGTTAGAAGTTTCACATATTGGTAAAAGAAAAATTTTAAAGTCATTTATTTGCTATTGTTTCCCTTCCCTGAAACCTCTTTCTGATCTTGAGATTATTTACTTAAATAAAGGTTTAAACATAAAAAGAGAGTGTGGTTAAAATGCCAACATTTTATTCACAATTTTCACCTCAAACCTGTTGCTCTCCTAGACCACCTTATGTAGGAACACCACTCAGATATTCAGGCCAAATGTCTAGGAGTTGTTCTTCATCCTTCATATCCCCTCACTTGCCTATCTGAATGACTATGTTGGACACCTCTTTCACCTTCACTACTACCACCATAATCTAAGCAACCATAATCTGCTTAGGCTGTTGTGACAGATTCTAAAGGGGTTAGCTTTCTGACTCTTGCTCCCCTATCAATCCCTTTTCCCTCTATAAAACAGACACTATCATTCTCCAACCTCAGACCTTCCATGGTGTCTAACTGCACTCAGGGCAAAACTGAAATCTGGGCTCTAGGTCCCACAGGCCCTGAATAACGTGGCCCTTGCCCGTATCTCCCCCATGCTCTGCAAGCTTCAGGATCACTTGCCTTCATTCTGTTCCTTGGACAAGAGCAGTTCTTCCTTGGTCTGCCTGAATAATCAGTGGTTCTCCAAGGATGTAGCAAATTTAGTAGGCTTTTCTAAAGGAAAAGGAAATATATTTTGCCTACTTTCAGGCCACCACAAACCTGGTCTTCCAGTTCCACTGAGAAATACCCTCTACATTATGACGTCTACACCAGCAGATCATTCATATTCTCTCCAAACGAATACTTACATAGGCATGATTAAAAGCACAATTTCATTCTTTTTAAAAAATATTTATTTAATTTTATTTTTTCATTCATTTATTTTTTAATTTGACCAGAAAGAGACACAGAGCGAGAAAGAATGACGGAAAGTGAGAAAGCAAGTCACCAGGTCTGGGACTCAAAACCATGGTTGGACATGTGGGAGTATCCAGTACCTTAGCCACCATGCCACCTGCTGGTCCCCCATTATTTATTTATTTTTTAAGAATTATTTTTAATTTAATTTTATTTATTCATTCATTTATTTTAATTTGGCCACACACACACACACACACACACACACAGAGAGAGAGAGAGAGAGAGAGAGAGAGAGAGAGAGAGAGAAAGTGAGAAAGCAAGCTGCCGGGTTCGGGACTCAAACCGTGGTCAGCTATGTGGGAGTGTCCAGCACCTTAGCCACCATGCCACCTGCTGGTCCCTGACCCCATTCTTTTTTTTTTTAAGTTTTTTTTTTCCCCTAGGGGTTTTTGCTTTAGAGCATGTGCACTTGCTGGAGAGAGAGAGAGACATAGACAGTGAGAGGGAAAGTGATAAATCACCCCCCTCCAGGGGGGATAGCCCTATTCCTGGGATCTTGGGCATGCACGCACATACACCTGGCATGATTTTCAAGCTACTGAGTCTGGGACTTAAACCTCAGTTGACCATGTGGGAGTTCAGCGACATAACCACTATGCCATCTCCTGGCCCTAAAAGAATCATTTTAATTTAATTTTATTTATTATTGAGATTATTTTAATTTTGATTAGAGAGAGACAGAGAGAGATAGAGGGAGAGAAAAAGTAAGAAAACAAGCTACCAGTTGCAGAACTCAAACCACTGTTGACGATGTGGGAGTCCAGTGTCTTAACCACCATGTCACTTGTGGTCCCACAATTTCACTCTTTATATGTTGTATTTAGTTATGCCTAATGAGTAATGGGAGATTGCCAATGTAATATGTCTTGTACATTTTTTGAATATGGAGAAGCTACGAGCCTAGAAAGAGACCTTCTTGAGGACTATAGTCAGTCTTCTGTTTATGTGTGAAAATGCCACGGTGATTGTACATTTTACAATGTTGAAAAGTTCCAAATTACTTCCATTTACAATGGCACTATTTAAAATAATTCTCTAAAATATTTTTTCTTACTTGCATTTTTGTGAAAGTGCTTCATAAAAGGAAAGTGATTTTCTTCTAATAGATTAGTTTGGCTCTTCACAGGAGCATCCGGAATGCCACTGTTTCAGGACTTTCATTGTGATATACAAAATGCTGACACTGATTGTAGACTTGAAAATGATGAATTGTTTTCCTCATTAGTACAGGAAGCATTATAAACCCTTAAAACAAGATATTTTGCATAGATTTTTTCCAGCAGAGCACTGGCAATTTCAAACCTTCCAGAATCTTAGAGAAGCCAAATCAGTCTAAGAAAATAGACTGCCACCACTAGTGTTATATCAATCATTACTGAGTAATAATTGTGAACTTTGGTTTTACTACCAGTTTTGTAATCAACTAAAAAATATAGAATGTACAGAAAATATAAAACTTAGCATTTCCTCTTTTTTTAATATGTGAAGTAAAAAATAATGACAAATATCAAGATGTAAAAATTAATTTTGGGTGATAAAGTGAACTAATGTAGAATTACAATCTTACTTGATTTTTTTTTCTTTAAATGGCAAATAATAAGGGTTGAGGGCTTATGTCCCTGAAAAACCTTTATGTATAATTGAAACTATCCCTAACATTTAATTAATACAACAGAGGACTTACAACTCTAATCAGAAATTGAAAATAACACTAGACTTTATATGATATTTAAAAGTCAACCAAATTTGATTTATAGAAAAAAAAATCACGACATACAGTTTCAATTTTTTTTCCTCTTTTTAAAAGAATTATTTTAATTTTTAATTTATTATTATTTTTAAAATTTGCAGTAGCTACCCAAAAGAGAGAGATAAAGAGAGAGAAAAGGACAGTGAGAAAGCAAGCTGCCAGGTCCAGGACTCAAGTCAAAATTTAAAAAGCAAGCCACCAGGTCTAGGATTAAAACTGCAGCCAGTCATGTGGGCATCCAGCACCTTTAACCACCATGGCACCTGCTGGCCCCTCTTGTTTTTTTTTTGTTTTGTTTTGTTTTTTGTTTTTTTAATTGCCTGAGGGCACATGCATGGATCAGAGATAGAGAGAGAGAGACAGAGAGACAGAAAGACAGAGACAAAGCACCCCCAAATGGGGCATAGCCATGCTTCACTCCTTTTCCCTCCATTTCTCCTTCCCATCAGGATTTTGGGCACATAAGTGTCTGGTGTGTCTTTCAAGCTGCAGGGGCTGGGATTTGAACTGCAGTCATCTATTTGGGATCTGGCATCCTTAACTACTATGCTACAGGGCTAAGTTTTGAGATGACTTTTCTAATTTTCAGATAAGTTGCTTTTTTTTTTTTTTTAATTTTCTAGAGGGTTCCTGCTCTTGGAGGAGAGTCACAGACAGAGAGGGAAAGTGAGAGAGCACTCCTCAAGGGGTATATAGCCATGCCACAATTCTTGCTTCCTCCTTTTCTCCTTTGGAGATTTTGGGATGTACACATATATGCCCAGCATGTTTACATACATGCCTGGTATGGTTTTCAAGTCACCAGGTCTGAGACTTGAACCATTAAGTTGGCCATGTGGGATCCAGCAGCCTTCACCACAATACCACAGTGAAAACAAGACTCAAAGCTTAGGAAAAATACCACCGTAATGTACAATTTTTTTTTTCTGTCTAAATTTTTAGACTCAAGTGATCACTGGGACTTCAACTTCGAATGGGAGAAACACTATTATTAGTCTTTAAATAATTTTAAAAATTATAGATATTCAGTATCTGATTTGAGTTTTTTTTTTTTTTTTTTTTTTGGAGAGGTTTTTGCTATCGGGCATGTGCGCTCGCCAGACAGACAGACAGAGAGACAGAAAGCGAGAAATCACCCCCCAGGGGGGATGGCCACACTACAATCCCTTCTCTTCTATTCTCCTCTTGGGATCTTGGGCACTCACGCACACGCGCCCAGCATGAGTTTTAAGCCACCAGGTCCAGGATGTGAACCGCGGTCGACTACATGGGAGTCCAGCAACACAGCCAATTACACTGCTGGTCCCAAGTTTTTTAATCATACCACCAGAAACTTAATGTTTGACCATTAAAGTTATCCTTGGTATCTCTCTTTTCTACTTCGTCTATTTGTAATTTTAGCCACTGTGGAAACCAGACAAAATCAAACCAAACAAAAAATTAATGTTGTTCAGTGATACTAATACACATGAAACTTAATTGTTCCTAGATAATGAAACAGAACACTTTTCTAGTATCACTTGATAAAGAAAAGACGTTCAGAATTAATAGACCACCTTTCATCTTATTCTAGCTCAATTGTATTTCTACTCTACAATCTGGATTTTAATATATAGCAAGCAGAATCTACATTTCAAATACGAGAGAATTTTAAATACAATAATTTAAAATGGAATGCTTTTAAGTGGCATTGCTCCCTGACACGGTTTTGTTTTGAGATACAGAATATAAAACCATTTCCTCAAGATATTTTGTGTTCAGCATAAAATATTTAAAATGTCTCATTTCCAAGAGATCTGGTGGGAGTTCATGACAGATGTGTTATTTCTTTCTTTCTTTCTTTCTTTTTTTTTTTTTTATTAACAGCATTATTGTGTCTAATTAGCAGCGATGATTTACCCATGGCAGTATGAACTTCTTGAGAGGAGAGAAAAGTAGACTGGCTTCTTTAGAGAAAAGAACAAACTGGGATAAAATGGAAGAAAGGAACTTTTAAGAAGAACTGTATTTTGCAGCAAAGGCCCACAAACAGCCCACAGAGAGTTCCCTTGTTTATGCATCACGTAGGATCAATCTGACTGCCTTTATTCTCACACAAGGAGAGCCTCGGCACGGAGCATTCTCCAGGTGTTAGGGTAGGCCTGTCATTATTTCCTATTTATAGACTGTCTAGTAAAAGAGGACAAATTATGGTAAGTGGAGGTAAATGTGATTAAACGAGTCCTATGAAGGTAAGAGGGTACCCGGGCCAGGGTCATAGACACACGCGACCCCTCTGTGCCCAGACCAGCTTCTCATTGGGTGGATTTACAAAAACTGCAAAGCAGGAATAATTTCGATGGCACGTACCCAAAGAGAAAAAGATCTCTTTTATTCTAATAAACTTTTTTGTGCCTCTGCCGTATTTTAATAACGCACTGATAGTGCCAAACTACTCTGAGAATACGCCAAGAACAATATTGGCGAAATTATGTATCCTAAAAAGTCTAATCGAAAATGCTTCGGAGATATAGTTATTATAAGACCAGACATGAGGCCTAGAATGTGAGTGGATACCCAGATCAACAGACTCAAATGGAAAGTTGAAATTTGTAAAGTTTCAATTAAAACATC
>NW_006203490.1:354506-374918 GCF_000334495.1 Tupaia belangeri chinensis | reverse complement strand
ATTGTAGCCCCATATGGCAAGGTCAGCCCTTTCAGTGAGCAAACAGCTCAGGGCCTCCAGTGTGGCTGTTATCTTCCTCAACAAGGGGAGACATTTGGCACAGCCTAAAGCTGGGGCATGAACCCTGGCTAAGCTTAAGACATTTATCTGACAGCATCAGCTGACACTCCACAAACACATTTGCTCTCCCTGACCTCCGAGCATTCGTGATTAATCAAAAATGTATCTTGGATCTTGAGAACAAGCTCCAACCCGGCACACACAAAAAAGAATATGCTCCTCGATCTCGCTTATCGACTCGAGAGGTATATTGAATTTAGAAATAGCAAATAGAATAAAATGATCAATATGTTCTCACTTGTCCATGGAAGAGCAAACTTTATCCCTCAAGCCAAAGGCATTGATCATGTAAATGTTTCAGAACTGCTTTCAAACTGGAGAATGCAAAAGGCACAGGGTGTATTGGGGGCGGGGTAGGAGGCCTGTCAAAGAGCTTTTGGTTTCACTTAAAAGAACAAGTATGGCTTGAAGACATGAAGAATTAGGTTTATAATGTGCTGTACTTTCAAAAAAAGTGGGTGTCCAACCTCAGACCTTTTTTTGGTAACGTGTTGCCAAATATTCTTTATAAAAGAGACTTTAAAACTTAATGAAGGAACATTATTTGTGCAGAGAAAACTCCCTGCCTTAATTTAAATGAGACACAGTTGCAACACATCCCCGGTGCACTGTTTACAATTTATAATTTATAATTTATGTCTCTCGGTTCAAACTCCCTATTTTCTGTAGTCATCTGCTAAAATATGATTAGCATGTGAATCTTGTAATAATCCGCTCGCTCCCGACACAGTATAATGTAGTGTATTTTTATTTTCATTTGTACGTTTCACTTTCTAACAATACTGAACTCTAATTAAAGCCAATGGGAAACAGAAGTCATATGCCCCACCCTTGATAATATGAAAATGATTATTATTAAAAAACCAACAACAACAACTCTACCACGGAACTAACTCCCATTCTTGCCTGATTACCCACTGCTTAGGTTACTGTCGAGCACGCTCCTTCGGCAGATCGTTCCACTGAAGAAAAACTACATGGCCTGGTCCCTGTTGGCATGGCAAACCAACTTTCATAGCATGTGCTCACTCTATAAAATGGTGGTACTAATTAGAAGATATAAACTCACGCTGAGACATGATATGAATTGGCTTTATGTATCTACTGAGCTCACAGCGGTACTAGATTTATACTGTTGTTGCTTTAAACTAACACTAAACAGAAAATTCGACTTCTAAATATGTACAATAAGAAAGCAAAAGTGATTGAGTTGAAAAAGCAAAACGTCAGCCCCCTCATTTTGGGTTTCACTTCTCGAATGTTTCCTGTGCACTCAGAGGTTGCCCGCCACCTCTCGCCCATATGTTTACCTAACTTAAATTCTTCAAACAGGAATTGCAAGTACCAGCTAGCACAGCTGTATGTTTTGACATCCATGGTGAAAATGAGCAGAAAATCTAACTGTTCCATATCAAGAAGTATTTTTACTAGTGCTAATGTGCCTTAAATACCTTGTTCCACAGATGAGTGGCCTGGCACCTGCTGCATGAGAAATAGCCAATTACTGTTCAGTGTCTCTAATTTTCTGATTCAATTAGCATGCTTCAGAGCTTTCCAGTTTAATTGCAAACTACTTCACAGTTAGCTCTCTGATTAATCATTGCCCATCTGCAAGCCATCGGAAAACTTAGTGGAACAAATTTGTGTACTTTGGAATGCTGGGAGCTTAGCAAATCAAACTTGTTTTGGTATATAAGGCTTTAATTTTGTTTGCCCTTTTCAGCTGCACTTGTAAGAAGCTCTATACTGATTAAACAGGAAGTCCGGACAATAATATGCTACATTATGCATATAATTACTGTAAATACAACCGAGATTGTAGAAACATCATTTAAGGTTAGGCACTAACATGAATGGAGAAGGGGGTCAAGAAAACACATTTGGAATCAATTTCTTTCCATTATGACCACATACGAGTATCAGGAAAAAAAAAAAAAACCAAACCGCTGTGTGACACACAGTGATGTCATTACAGCACCTGTTCCCCTGAAGGCATTTTAAATTCTGGCTTTTCATGTACTCATAAAATCTTTCTTGTTATTTAATTAGTAGAGTACTAAGTTTTATAAGCTTTGTTTACAAAACATGTATTAGGGATTTTAAAGCAAACGGATACCGCATTGTTCATGCTTCATTTTCCAAGCTTTCTCGCTGGTCTGTGGAATGTGTGAATGATCATGTCACGAAGCAAAATGGTTTTAATCGAGCTTTGGCTGGCTTTTAGATTATATCTTAACTTATAATCACCATTTCTTCATTTTTTTTGAAGAATAATAAAGCATGACCTGCATATTGTGTTCACTCCTAAGAAAACCACTATAAAAAAAGGGTTCCTTACTGCATTAAAAAAGGCTCCATAAAATAAACTCCCAACTCTTTTCCAACTGTCAGTTTCCGTGGTTCACATTTTTGCAAAATTTGGAATTCTGATATAACTTTTAAAAGCTTCTAAACAAATTTAATATACATGAGCTTCTACTGATATTTCCGGGACTAGATTTTCAGCTCTGAGAGGGTAGGGTCCACGTACCTAGCTCACCGTGGGTCACCAGTGCCTCAGGGGGCCTGCACATCCTGGGTGCTGGATGGACAGTTGTCGGAAGAAGAATATACAAGCAGTAGAAGTTCTCAACTTGCCCCAGCACCTCACAAAGCCAGGACAGACTCTGCATTTTCCTCCTGGAACCTCAACAGGACATGATCACGTTATCCCATAAAGAGGTTGACACGTGTCATTATCTTACCCATACGTGACTGAGAGGGTAGTCTGGCAGAGGGGCGCTTTGCTAATGATGATGACCTGTAATGATGTGTTAACAACAACGGTGAAAAGTAGAATTTCCTATCTTTTAGGAAGAAAGACCCTTAACACCTGGGAATGTCTAAAAGTTGAAAGATAACACTCACTGGGAGCTCTAAAAATAACAGTGAAGTTGAAAAAGATGGGTTTTGGAAATTGCATGAGGCAAAGGAGTTACTTAGAAAAAAAATTGAAGTTGGAGATATTCAGTGTCAGTGACATTCTGATTGCTTAATAGCAGATACAAACGAGACTAAGATTCCTGAATTCCCTAATAGCTCCCAGCCTGTCTGCCTCCCTTAAGGGCCATAAAGCTCAAGTGGGCTGACTTCAAGCTTCTCTGAACTTTGCAGGCAGCCTCTGTAAGAAATGCTGAGAAGGCGTAATCTGATCACAGCAGCTCAGGCAAGCGCGCAGGCACGCTGCCACATTCTGCTGCCCACGAGCAGGGAAGCACGGCTGGAATCCCCACTAAGATCAAATTACAAAATAATCAAGCTTTGTGGCCAGGCGGGCACGAGAGGCTATTGTGAGGTCATGAGATAAATCAGGGACTAGCCTGGGCAAAACTGGGCAGTCAGAAATAACGTTTCTGCATCACACTTCCAGCGTGGTTCTCTGTGGAAAATAAACTGTTAATGATGTTCAATTTTTTAATTCAGGAAAGGGCAAATGGCTCTCCCCACATCAGATCCCACCAATTGAGCCTTATGTTTAGAGATAAGCAATTAAACCCTACACATCAAAGAAAAACAATGAGCTGTCCAAAATGGAATTTAGCTAAGGGGAGACCAAACTGGGCCTTGGTCCCTGTCCTGGGGGGGGTCTCAGTCCTGCCCCTACTCTTACCCACTGTGTCGCCGAATGCCCACGTATATTAGAGTAGCAATGGAACGGACGCGTGGGTAGCAAGGGAAAGTGATTGCAAAGCACACTGAAAATGCTTCAAGGACCCAAATGTGTTTTGAGAAGGTAATACATCTTAGGCCAAGAGATTCATTCACAGAAATAATCCCATTATGCAAAAAAGAGCAGCACATTCTCTGGGAAGCTGACTGGTATTAGGACAGCTCTAATATAGCACCAAACCCAAGACAAAACTGTTTATTTTACAGAGAATCTATAAGTTTTCAACTAGTTTCCAAAGCTAGACTTGCCATTAAAAAAAATCACATGTTGGTTCTTTTAATTTGCTATAGAACATGCGTGCTCACTGGAGATGAGAGAGAGAGGCAGAGAAGGAAGGTGAGAAAGCACCCCCGCTCTCCTGGGGGGGATGGCCATGCTGCAATCCCATCCTCCATTCTCCTCTTGGGATTTTGGGCATGCACACGCACCTGGTATGATTTTCTAGCTGCCGGTCTGGGACTTGAACCACACAGTTGACCGTGTGGGATCCAGCCATGTTAACCACCATGCTACTAGTTGGCCCCAACATTTTAGTTTTTAAGAAGTTTCAGCATGATTGTTGTTATTATATCAAATATAGAAGACAACAAAATTATAGAATTCACTTAACCTTTTCATTAGAAGAGAAAATTAAAAACAAGCTGGAGATTGCTGAGGACAACAGCAGGAGGTGTAAGGCCCAGGGGGGATGGCGGAGGCAATAGGGAGCCGCTGTGCTATACCTGAGCCTTGCAGGGGGCCCAGGCTGGGTCCCAGGTTGACCTAAACACTGAATTCTCTCCCAGGATCCTGGCTGGCTGGGAAGGGGAGATTACCGTATACCCTGCCAGAGGTATTTTTTCTCTCTTAGTAACTCAAAATAAATAAACACACACACACACACAAACAAAAATAGCAGGATATCTAAAAAAAAAAAACTGCTACTGTTTGGCAAACTTCTGCTGGGACAGCTATAAATTAGGTGGGCAGAAACACTTCAGTCAACGAACAAGCAAAAACCTAAATGAGGTATTCTCAAGGCTTTTGGTAAATGATAGTACCAGGCTTACCAACCAATCAATGGCAGACCACTTTGTAAGTGCTACTCTTGGGGTCTTGGAAGATACACTTTTATGTAGTCTGGTGTGGTCTGAGGGCCATGTGTGGGTTTTTCACTTGCTCACTGATCACAAAATCACCATCAGAGGCAATGGTTTGCTTCAATGTAAAAGCCGTATACTTCTTTGCACACTACCAATTCAAAGACTGTCTTGAACTTTTAACAGGTGAAATATACGTGACTATAAAGTTCATAAGAATTTTTAAAAAAAATGAAAATAAAGGCATAAAATTGTTGCTTTCTTTAGATAGGAACTCTTACAAGAGATATAAAATTCAACATCTACTGTACTTTAAGCTTATATCTTATTGATAATTTAAAATTATAATTAGTGTTCTTGGGACCGAATGCTACATGGAAAACTAAATATGCACATATGTATGAGATGTGAGATGGTGCTGCAGGAGAGAAATACCCTATTTTTAAAGCAAAAAAGAGAAAAAAATCCTAGTGAAGTCTATCCTTTCATTTATATGTCTCATGTAAATTACACATAATTTTAAATCTTTAACACGTTGAAAATGGCCAGGTCTCATGGTGCTCCTCCTATATTATCTCCCATTTTCACTTGGCCATGGCAAAAGAAGACGTCCTAGAAATACGTAGGGATTAAAAGTGATAAAGTTTGAATTGAACCAAGAAATGGCCACTAGGAAAAAAATTAATTTTTATTTATATAATCTGGTAAAAAAGTATATGATTTTTCTACTTTAAAAGCATTTTCTTATGCAGTAACACCATAAAAATAGCTTAAGTTTAAAATAGTGGATTTCCCATATGGTTAGTCCACAGCAAGATAAAGTTGTAAATGAGGGGACTATGTGAAGAAAACATAAAAAAGTCTTAAGGGCACATGCAAAAAAAAAAAGTGATATTGCATGATTTACATATAAAAAAGTCTTAAGGGCACATGCAAAAAAAAAGTGATATTGCATGATTTAGAAACGCAATTTTATTCCCCCAAACTCAAAGAGAAAAAACTTAATATGTTGTAATTTAAACTCTATTTCACATCAAGTATTCCTGATTACGTATTTCACTCTAAGAGCTACAACTCCTTTTAGAGCATAATGTGGGAGAGAAGTTAGTAAGACTCTAACCTTTTGCATTTCTTGACTTTTTTGGGCTTGTGGTAATGTTGTATTTATAGAGATTCTACACTTTCAAATTTAAGTCTTGAAATGTCAGAAAAATCCCAAAGCTGAGATCTCACAGAAGGTGATTTTTAACAGTCCTTAAAAGTAAAGACTTTATGATCTTCTGACAACTGGAGCGTTCACATTTTACAATTTTAAATTTTTAGTCCTAATATTACATAAGCATTCGCACTGGTACGCTTTTAAAGATCCCACCATCTTTTAACATTTTTTTTTCATTTATTTCCTTTGAGAGAGAGAGAAAGAGAGAGAGAGAGACAGAGGGATCCGGCACAGCATCTAGGGTCTTCACGCCGTGAGCCTCCCCCGGCCCTACAGCCGCCAGGATCAAGTGCACACTGGGCATGCCCAGCCTGTTCAGGCACATCCAGGACGTGAACCCGGAGCCTTCCCACATGGCCTCCAGCATTGCACACACAGCCGCACCCCTATAGCCTGTGCCATCTCATCATCTTTAATAGGCCCAGAAAGAAGAGGAAAATAAGAAAACCAAAAAAGTTGTGAAGTTCGGGAATAGCATATAAATACAAAGATAAAGTACAAATATAAAGGAGAAAATAAAGAATCTTGTGCATTTAAATATGGCCCCTAATGAGAATATAGTTCCAATATAAAAAATAAAAATCACAACATCCAGTTAGTTTTGATTATTTATAGCAATAAAAAAATAGAGCCCAGACCAGCCTGTGGCCTGGAGGTCTAAGGCGGTTGGATCCCATATGGCTGATCATGCGGTTAGAGTCCTAGACCAGTGACTTAAAAAACATGCAAGGCACACATGTGTGTGTGCCCAAAATCTAGAAAGGAGGGATAGGTGGAGGAGGAGGAGCTACAGTCCGACCATGCCCCATGGGGGGGGGTGCTTTCTCATTTTCTCTCTTTTCCTCCAATCACTAAACATGTCCTGTGGCAAATTTTAAATTTTAAATAATAAAAAAAGAGATTATAAGTCTTAGACGGGTTAAATGACTTGATTAATATCACATTGCTAGTTTTAGTTATGTCTAGAATACACAGTGTCCTGTCTTCAGCTTTCCTTTTCCTGCACTCACACAGCTAACATTTTGTACATAATTCTTAGAATTATTTAATTCCAGTGTATCTTGCTATCATCAGTGTGACCGTAGGTGAGTCACAGACTCCTTAGTTTTCTCATCATTTTCAATTCAACAAGTTTTTTTCAACCACCTACCATAAACCAGATGTAAGACATGGTTTAATTTTATTCTCGGGTACTTTGTGGTCCAATGAGAGAGAGAGAATTCATTAGGCAAACATCATTAGAGATATTATTTAATTTCACTACAAGGTATTAAAGTCAAAGGTGACATTCAGTTTCTGACTCAGGATTAAAGATGGGGTCTGGAGTAAATGATATCTTAATCTTTTCTAAAGCAAATTTGAGGGCCAGCAGATGTCATGGAGGTTAAGAAGGCTGTATTCCACACGGCTGACTGCATGGTTGGAGTCCTGGATCCAGCAGCTTGAAAAACACACTGGGCACCTGAGCATGCCCGCCCAAAAATTCTGAGAGAATGGAGGAGAAGGGATTGTGGCATGGCCATCCCCACTGTGGGGTGTTTTCTCCCTTTCCCTCTCTCCCTGTCTCTATCTCCGATAAGCACACATACCCTATAGCAAAATTTTTTTTAAAATGGAATTACATTTTCTCCTCTACTCTTCTTTCTTTTTTTGGGGGGAGAGGTTTTGCTATAGGGCGCGTGCGCTCATCAGACAGACAGAGAGAAACAGAGAGACAGAAAGCGAGAAATCATCCCCCAGGGAGGATGGCCACGCCGCAATCCCTTCTCCATTCTCCTCTCGGGATCTTGGGCACACACGCACATGTGCCCGGCGTGAGTTTTAAGTCACCCGGTCCAGGACACGAACCATGGTCGACTACATCGGAGTCCAGCGACATAGCCATTACGCTAACTGCTGGTCCCCCTCTACTCTCATTTCTTAGGTGGGCCTATAAATAGTAACTGATAAGAACAAAACTTGCAATGATTTCAGTGGAACTCGGTGATGTGTTTGTGAAAAGGCAGTGCAATGGACAAAGCTTTTTATGTGCAAATTAGTTTGTGAAAGTATGGGTTTCTTTAGTATAGGCCTTTAATCTGCCTTGTAATATAAGAGGAGGATTTAATGTTTCCTTTTCTTCATCAAGAAAATAATCCCTCTGGACCAGAGCTTTCATTACTATCCTTGGCTCTCAGACTCCTACTCCAAGTAGTACAGTTTGGGGAACACTACCCCTAATACCTGCACTATTCTCTTACTGGTCTTCTCCACCAACAGATTCCACACACTCATTGGTTAAATAAGACCCTTAAGATGTTGTTTTCATTATATTTTTCCAGTTCGAAACCTCCAGTGACTTTCTGTGGCCCATACATTAAAGTTCAAGCTCTAGATCCTTTTGATGCTGCTTGTAAACTTCCCTTTATCAATTTCCTTAATCAAACTCTAGCCAAAATGCCACTGAGCTTATCATACTCTGCCTTGGATCCCAACTTTTCCTTGCCTAGAAAGCTCTTCTCTCTCCACAAATGACCTATTACTCTCTGATTGAAGCCAGCTCAGGTCCTGTCATCTCAATGAATGAACACAGTATGCACCCCCTAACCTGTTACCTGAATCACATTTTATAAAATTGCTAGGGTTAACTGTTATCTTTTGTTTGTTTGCTATAGGGTACATACACTCAGCAGAGATAGACAGAGAGAGACAGAGAGAGAGAGAAAAGAAAAGTAAGGAAGTACCCGCAGAGGGCATGGCCACTCCACAATCTCTTCTCCATTCTCTCGGATTTGGGGCATGTATGCACCTGCACCCAGTGTGATTTTCAAGATGCAGGTCTCAGACTCAAACTTTGCTGCTAACCATGTGAGATCCAGCCACCTTAAACTCCATGCCATCTGCTGGCCCAAATGTTATCTTTTTTTATTGGTACATTCCTTCTAAGTATAGAATACTCTACTCAGGATTTTCTGCCTCTTTGGCTATGTTGTGTTAGCTCACTGAGGTCAGGCACAGGCTTGAATTCCAGAATGGAGCACATTTTCTTGTACTTCATGACATCAATTTAATGTTCATACTGTGGGGACTGTTAGTGACAAAGTAAAAGCCAGAAAGAAAGAACTAAACCAGAGACCTAAACATTCATTTACACTCTATAGAGTGGTTACATTGTTTTCCAAATGTCAAATGGTCGCTGCTCAGGCTCGAGTTTTCTTTACTTTTTATTTATTTTCTTTAAAAAATTTATTGCCAGAGGGTGCTTGTGCTCACCAAAGAGAGAGAGGGGAAAGAGAGAGAGAAAGAGAGAGAGAGAGAGAGAGAGAGAGAGGGAGAGAGAGAGAACTACCCACTGGGGTGTGGCCACAGCACAATCTATTTTCCTCTGTTTCTCCACCCCATCAGGACTCTGGGCACACGCATGTACACGCTCACGCTCACTGGCCTGGGCTGGTTTTTCATCCAAGGTCAGGATTCGAGATGCAGTCGGCCATGTGGGATCTAGTTTGCATACACTGCATTTACTCACTGCACTACAGGGCTGGCTCACGTGTAAGAATTCTCAACTTTGGATTCTGACATACCCAGAATGTGTAATATAATGAAAGTATTTGTTACGTATTAAAACTACTCTTTGATGTTTTTTTCATTTGAACATTCATAAATGGCTTCAGCTTTTTACACGTAAGGAAATAATTTCCATTCAAAAAGAAGATTTCTAGACAAATGAAATTTTAAAAGGTGATCTAGTAACAAACACTTTCAAAGGTCACCTGTTAAACTTAATAAATTCATTTGATAAAACTGCAAAGTACTTTAAGAGTTGTCTTTTTTTTTAAGGTGTTTGCCATAGGGCATGTATACTTGCAAGAGAGAGAGAGAGAGAGAGAGAGAGAGAGAGAGAGAGAAAGCGAGAAATAACCCCAAGGGGAGATGGCCATGCTGCAATCCCTCTTCCTCCATTTTCCTTCTGGGATTTTAGGCACGTACACACACATGGCTGGCGTGAGTTTCAAGTGGCCAGGCCAGGACTCGAACCACGGTCAGCCATGTGGGAGTCAAGCACCTTAACCACTACATCACTTGCTGACCCAAAGAGTTGCCCCCCCCCTTTTTTTAAGAAATTTTTGCCTGAGGGCACATTTGCTTACCGATAAGAAAGAGATAGACAGAGACAATGAGAGGCAAAGTGAGAAATGACCTCTGAGAGGGGATGGCCACACCACAATCTCTTCTCCATTTCCTTCCTGGGATCTTTGGGACACAGACACAGGAGCATGACCTGTAAGTGTCCACTGCCTTAATCATCACGCCACCTGCCAGCCCTGACAATAGTTGTCTTTTAATTTTAGGATATGATCTAACTTTTTTTCCTAAGGTTAAAGACAAAAGTCACTGGGCCGGGGCCGGCAGTTGGCATGGTGGTTAAGGGTGCTGGACTCTCACATGGCCGACTGTAGTTTAAATCCTGGACCTGGCAGCTTGCTTTTTCACTTTCCCTCTCTCTCTCTCACTGTGTCCCTCTCTGGTCAAATTAAAATGAAATAAATAAATAAATAAATGAAGTTAAATAAAAAAAAAATATTGGGCCAGCAGGTGGCATAGTGGTAAAAAAAAAAAACACAGTAGGTATGTGTGTGTGTGAACCCAAAATCCTGAGAAGAGTGGAGGAAAACAGAGTGTGATGTGGCCATCCCCCTGGGGAGTGATTTCTTGCCTTTCTTCTCTCTCTGTCTCCAGCAAGCACATATACCCTGTAGCAAAACTAAAGGAAAAAAGAAAAAAAAAACATCTAAAAGAAAGAGCTGTTGAATAAATTCTGATTAGATTAAAAGGTTCTCTCTCTCTCCTTTTATTTTTATTAATTTATTTTTTTGAGAGGTTTTTGCTATAAGGCATGTGCACTTGCCAGAAAGACAGAGAGAGAGAGAGACAAAAAGCGAGAAATCACCCCCCAGGGGGATGGCCACGCTGCAATCCCTTCTCCTCCATTCTCCTCTTGGGATCTTGGGCATGCACGCACACGTGCCTGGCGTGAGTTTAAGTCACCGGGTCCAGGACTCGAACTGTGGTTGGCTACATGGGAGTCCAGCAACATAGCCATTATGATAACTGCTGGTCCCAAAAGGTTCTCTTTTATAAAAAATAAACTATTTTTATTATTTTAACTTTTTATTTATTTATTTGTTTTAAATTTGACCAGCGAGGGACAGAGTTAGAGAGAGAGACAAAGTGAGAAAGTAAGCCACCAGGTCCGGGGCTCAAACCACGGTCAGCCACATTGGAGTCCAGCGCCCTTAGCCACCATGCCACCTGCTGGCCCTAAAAGGTTTTTTTTTTTAAAAATAAGGTACACATTTCGAAACCATAGATGAGAATACATTCCTTTTAAGATATAAAAATAGCACATTTATTTAATAACAGTAATTCTTAGGAATGTTGTTAATTACTTTTATTAAGTCTAGTATTTGTGTTAACATGTACAGTTTCTTCTTTTCAAAATCCCTGATTAGAGGCTCTGGAAGGTATAAGCCATTACAGCTATGACTGTTTTTCCAGTTTCCTTATGACTATAACTCAGGGCCTAGAACTATGTCCAGCACATACCAGACCATCGAGAAATACTTGTTAACTAAACAAATTGTAGATATGCTCCATGAGGAAAACGAATGCCTTTGATCATTTATCAGTGAGGAGTCTGGCCCCAGGACTCAGATTTTCCGTGTCTGAATTCGGGTTACACCGCTCTCTAGCTATGAGACTGCTCCACATCTGTTTCCTCACCTGCAAAATGGCACAGCGATAGTCTGCCTCACACGGTTACTGTGAGGATTAATCTATATAAAGCCCTGGCAGAGAGGGAATATGCAGTACACAGTAGCTTAGATTGTCATCACCAACACGATGATTACCCTGTTCATTTGTCATGTTCACTACTGATCCAAGCACATAGCATGTGCTCCATACAACTCCGTTAATGAAGAAATGAATCAAGAAAGCGCAGCTGTACCTGCATAAACAACTGTTTCACTGCTCTCACTGTCATTTAGACAGGATTCAGGTAAACAATAGTTTTTTAAAAACATGACTAAGGGTCAGCAGGTGGCATGGTGCTTAAGGTGGTGAGATTGCACATGGCTGACTGCGTGGTTTGAGTCCTGGACCCAGTGGCTTGAAAAACATGCCAGGCATGTGTGTGTGCCCCAAATCCCAAGACGAGACGAAGTGGGAAGGACCTGTGGTGTGGTCATCCAGCCTAGGGGTCCCAGGGGGTGATTCCTCATTCCCCCCTCCCTTTTTCTCTAACTTAAAAAAAAAAGACTCAAAGTTAATGTGATTGAATTATTCTTATTTGAATCTGCTTCTTAAAAGAGATTTGACCACATAGTTTCTTGGAGAATAGGTATTCTTTTTATTTATTTATTTATTTTTTTGGAGAGGTTTTTGCTATAGGGCGCGTGCACTCGCCAGACAGAGAGAGACAGAGAGACAGAAAGCGAAAAATCCCCCCCTGGGGGGATGGCCACGCCTCAATCCCTTCTCCTCCAGTCTCCTCTCAGAATCTTGGGCACGCACGCACACACGCCCAGCGTGAGTTTTAAGCCACTGGGTCCGGGACGCGAACTGCGGTCGACTACTGGGAGTCCAGCAACATAGCCATTACGCTAACTGCTGGTCCCCTTTTTATTTCTTTTTAAAGTAAAGAGAAAAAAGTAATAAAAATATTTGTTAAGTATTGAGATGCTGGTATTTCATGTTTTCTATAAGTAATAGAATTTTGATACTTAACAAATATTTTTGAATTTCTTTTACATCTACCACAGAAGTTTAAATCATTTACCCTAGGAAAAAAGGAAAAAACTTAGCAACCAAGTCACATAAGGTAAAAGCTGAATTCAAATAAACATGAAGAATGGGTAAAAGTTAGAACTCTGTTAATATTTAACTACATTATCTTTTTTAAAAAATTATTTGTCATCACTATTATTTTTTTAGTTTGCTACAGGTCATGTGCCCTAATCAGAGAGAAACAGAGATAGAGAAAGTGAGAATGCAAGCTGCCAGGTTGAAGACTCGAACGTTTGTCAGCCACATGGGAGTGCAGCTCCCTAACTAGCACACCACCCGCCAGCCCACTAACTACATTATCTTAACGAACCTATTTGAAGCATTTATATTTCTTCCAATGTTGCTATACATTAAAGTGTCCTAAAGAGGATCTTTACTTTTACACTTTCTAATTTAAAACTGCAGGTGAAATTGTGTAAATTGCAAGTGAAAATCGGATTCCTAAAAACTGCCTCATTGTTAGCGTACAACAAAAATAAGTTCCAGCTCAGGTAGTTCTGAAACATTTATTTGTCATTGACTTGAATCATTTCATATTTTATATATTTTTCTTTAAATTTTTTAAAAAGAATTATTTAATTTTATTTATTTATTTTAATTTGACCAGAGAATGACACAGAGAGAGCAAGGGAAAGTGAGAAAGCAAGCCACCAGATCTGGGACTCGAACCGTGGTCAGCCATGTGGGAGTGTCCAGTGCCTTAACCACCATGCCACCTGCTGGCCTCTATATTTTATATTTTTAATATTTCTCACAAGAAATGACCTATGTTAAATAGTACCAATAAATTTTCTAATTTATTTTGACCTTCACTCTGGAAAGATGCTACTAGATTATATAGTAGCCGTGTTATAGTTAACTTAGTTGTTGTTTTTAATTTATGAAATCAATGTAAACCTAGCAGCAACGTGTTTAGATTTTCCTCTTTTAAAGACAAGATAAATAATGGATAACTACGTGATAATTACCACTGGGCTGGCTCTGGGCACAGTGGTCAGTAATACATTGTGCAAGAGAAGCCAGACCCTGCATGACAACCAAGGTTCGAAACCTGGTGAGTGCCCACGACCGACAGACTAGGGGACCGGAGGAAGGAGACCGTGGTGTGCCCAGACCCTGCGCGGCGTGCGCGTCTCTCCCTCATACGCACCACGTGCTCTAATGTGAATAAAGAACTATGCAGATTCCTTGGCCTCTCCCAAGATTTACTGCTTCTCATCCCTGGTGAACATGGCTCGGCTGTCTGAATGAGCAAAAGTGTCAAGGTGAAAGAGAACTATAGTATTTGCTGTCATTTCTAAAACACAACTTCCTTCTAGTTTCTTCTTTTCTCTGCCTCTTTCTACTTTCACGGGACTTAAGTATGGGACTCTAGGTGTTTCTCATATGCATTTCCAACTCACTTGAGGATTCTGGAAACAAATTCATGCTGAAAGCTACCTGGTCATTTTTCTCCTGGACCAGCAAGGTTAACATTTCAAACCTCAAACATAAAAGGAATAGTAATCTTTTTTTTTTTTTTTTGAGTGAGGGATTTTTGCTACAGGGCGTGTGCAATTGCCAGAGAGAAAGCAAGAAATCAGCCCCCAGGGGTGATGGCCATGCCTCAATCCCTTCTCCTCCATTCTCTTCTTGAGATTTTGGGCATGCATGTACACACGCCTGGCATGAGTAGCAAGTTGCTGAGTCCGGGACTTGAATCACTGTCGACTACATGGGAGTCCAGCAACGTAACCACTATGCCATCTGCTGGTCCCCAAAGGAATACTAATCAAACACCAATTTTAAAGCACATATAAGTGGGGGCCAGCAGATGGTGCAGTGGTTAAGGCATTGAACTCTCACACAGCCGACAGTGGTTCAAGTCCCAGATTCAGTGGCTTAAAACTCCCACTGGGTACAGGTGCATGTGTTCCTAAAATCCCAACGGGAGAATGGAGAAGGGATGGTGGAATGGCCATCCTGTCTGAGGGTGATTTCTTGCCTTCTGTCTCTCTTTGACTCTCTGGTGAGTGCATGCACCTTAAATTCTTTAAAAAGAAACTCTCAAACCCCCCCCCCCGAAAACAAAAACCAAAAAGGAACACATATAGATGATCTTTTAATATTACTCCAAACATGGCCAGCAGGTGGCATGGTGATTAAGGTGCTGGATGCCACATGGCCAACTCCACAGTTCAAATCCTGGACCTGGCAGCCTGAAAAATATGCTAGATGCATGTGTGTGCATGATCAAAATCCTAAAAGGAGAATGGAGGAGAAAGATCTGTGGTGGGGCCATCTCCCTAGAGGGTGATTTCCCACTTTACCTCATTCTGTCCCTCTCTGATGAGCGCACGTGCCTTATGTCAAAAAATAAATCTAAAAAAACGAAAAACACCCAAAACATAAATATTTTGCCAGAAGCAAGTTCAGGGAATGGGAAGCACTTTCGGATTTTGAAAAATCTGAAACAAAGTTACTTTGTTCATGATCTCTAAGAAACTCTGTCTTTATTTTTCAGCAACTGGGGTAAGATTTTAAAGATAAATGAAGGTTGGCCCAGCCATAGTGGTGCACGCTTGCTAAGACACTGTGCTCTCAGAGGCCTGGATTCCGTTCCTGGTCCTACCTAAAGGCTGGCCGCAGTAGTGTGCATCTGCAGTCCCAGCTACTCGGGAGGCTGAGACCTGGGCATCCCACGTTAAAGGCTGGACTAAGCCCATGTCTAAAAGGAGCCTGGACTTGTGTACACCTGTAGTTACAGCCGGGTGGCAGAGGCAGGGGGACCAAGACAAGGTGAGACTGTGTCTTTAAAAAAAAGATTAACAAAGGTAGACAAAAAGTTTTGGTGAAAGAAAGCCCAAATGTTCAAAGGATGCTTTTCTTTATGCAAGTCCAACTGTAATCCGGGGAGTTCTCAACACGCACATAAATAGTCTGCCCAACAGCCTGTCCTCCGTATTCCTTGACCTCCACTGACCTTTGTTCCCATTCCACTTCAACCACCGTTCATGATGTTTTACTCTGAACTCTGCAGCATTTTTCTGACATAATGAATTTGGACATTCCCTCAAAGTGACCATGAATTTCTATCTTTTAAGCCATTTTACTAAAGTAACCTCCCTTTTTAAAACACAATGCTAAGGGTGCATATGCTCATGAGAGAGAGAGAGAGAGAAAGAGAGAGAGAGAGAGAGGAGAGGAGAGAAGCGAGAACTCACACCTCCCACCCCCTCAGTGAGGATGGTCACACCACAATCCCTTTTCCTCCATTTTCCTCTTGGGATTTTGGGCACACATGCACACGCATCGAGTGTATTTTCCAAGTCACCAGGTCTGGGACTGGATCCACCCAGTTGGCCGAGTGGGAGCCAGTTGTCTTACCCACCACACCACTGGTGGCCCAATAATCTCCCTTTCTAACCTTTAAAAATATACTCTAGGGCTTCCAGTCCCTCTGCCCTTTCCTTTCCCCCAATTGTCCCTTTTCTGTTTCACTTCTCTACCTAATGGTTAGAGTCCGTAGTCCAACAGTTCCCTGCGTCTTCCTATCCGTCATTCCCCACTATCCGTTTAACACACTTGCCTGAGAAAACTCCAGTGGGGCTGAACCCAGCTGATTGCGCCTCTCTGATTAGTAGGCTGTTGCCACTCTAAACACATCATTATCAACCACGACTCAGCCCCAACATTGCTCGGCCACTGTACCGTGTAATCCTAGACAACTCTACATATACTATGATTTAAAAGTTTAAAAAGGGCCGGCTCTGTGTTGTTGTGGTACTGCACTGTTCAAGTGAAACCAGAGCCCGCAGGTGACCAAGGTTCAAATCCTCAACCTGGTCAGTCTGAAATACTAAGCACACATGTAAGTGCCCGAGATCTGATGGGCTGGAGGGCTGGAGGAAGGAAACTGAGACATGACCAGACTCTTTGTCTATCACATACTTTCACATGCACATGTGTGTGCTCTAGAAGAAAGACAGAAAGAAAGAAAGAAAGAAAGAGAGAAAGAGAAAGAAAGAAGGAATCAGGCATTAAAAGAAAAGAGAACATGTGTATGATTGTGGGGTAGGAATTAGGCATGAAAATAAGCCCAGGAACCTAAGGAAAGAAATGACTTATATTTTTGGCACCATACAAAGTTAAAAAAGTAACAACTTTCGTATGGAGAAAAGAAAAAACAAAAAACAAACAAACTATAAAACCTGAATAAACTCCATAAGCAAAATGAAAAGATAAAAGCAAAGTGGGCAAAAATATACCACCTCCAATAAGGATTATTATCTATCATTTGTAAATGACTTAGACAAATCAATACAAAATGACAAGGACTTGGAAAGTAAAAACAGACCTGGTAATTTACAAGATAAATATAAATGGCAAATAATTACATAAAAACATGCTCACCCTCCTGCTTACCAAAAAAATAAAAATTTAATTGAAAAAAATTGTTTGCAGACTAGCAAAGATTAAAATAATAGCACAGGGTACAAATGAAAACTTGTATCATTTTCAAGGGCATGGTGTCTATAGATTTCCAAACTAAATACATGCTTACCTCTTGACCTAGGAATTTCACGTTTCGAAATTTATTTTACAGAAACACCAGCAAGAATGTACAAAGATATATGTTAATACTGTTAATAGTAGCCAAAAAAAGAAGAAAACAAAACTTTCAATGAAGCCTCAGTAAAACAGGGCTGGCCTGTGGCCTACTGGTTAAAGGAGGCTACATCCCACATGGCTGACCTCATAATTCCAACCCCGGCTCTGGTGGTTTGGAAAATACCCTAGGAGGATGTGCGCGAGTGCCTAGAATCCTGATAGGACAGAGAAATGGGGAGAAGGGGCTGCAGCGTGACCATGCCCCGTGGGAGGGGCTTTCTTCCTTTCTCTCTCTCCCTGTTCTCTGGTGAGGGCAAGTATCTACCGACAACATAGAAAAAAAAAGCTCAGTAATATAAACTATGACGTATACAATCAATTAAATACAATGTGGTTGCTAAAAGAATGAAGTTGTATCTACATATAATTGACACGGAACGACATCCAAATTACAACCAGTAATATATTTCTTTATAACTAGAATATATTATTTTTTATAATTGGAAGAAAAGCAATAAAAGGAAAATCAAGTAATAGAACAATATGCATATGATCCTATTTGTGTTTGATAGACAGTTACATTACAGGTAAAAATCTGGAAGTCTGTGTGCACTGATAACAGAAACAGTTTATTTCTCAGGGGTGGTATGTTTCGGGATTTTAATTCCTCTATTTTTTTTTTTTGTTTGTTTTTAAGGAGATTTTTGCCATAGGGTGCGTACATTCATGCCAAAGAGACAGAGAGAGAGAGAGTGAGTAATCATCCTCCAGGGGGATGGTGACATTGCAGTCCCTTCTACTCATTCTCTTCGAGGGATTTTAGGCATGCACACACACATGCCTGGTGTGTTTCAAGCCCCGGGTCTGGGACTCAAACTGCAGTTGACCATGTCGGAGTCCAGTGCCTTAACCACTATGTCACCTGAAGGCCCCCCTCTCTCTATTTATTTATTTATTTTTTTGGGGAGAGATTTTTTGCTATAGGGCGCGTGCGCTCACCAGACAGAGAGAGAGACATAGAGACAGAAAGCGAGAAATCACCCCCCAGGGGGGATGGTCATGCTGCAATCCCTTCTCCTCCATTCTCCTCTCGGGATCTTGGGCACGCACGCACACGCGCCCGGTGTGAGTTTTAAGCCACCGGGTCTGGGATGCAAACCGCGGTCAACTACATGGGAGTCTAGTGACATAGCCATTACGCTGACTGCTGGTTTCCTCTATTTATTTTTTTAAAGAAGGCCATTTCTCAATAGGAAAATGTAGGTAATTCCATTTGCAAATCTAAGTCTACCTTCCCTTCTTCCTTTTTCAAAACTCAGGTTGCAATCTTCCCTTTTTCTCGAGCACATGACCTGATGTGCTACTTTAAGGCAAAACTAAAATTCATCAGAGTGAAATTCTGTCACTTTTCACCACCAAATCTGCACACCTGCCAGTATTAAACTTATACTTCTTTTTCTTGCTGAAGGTGAGTTCTCCCCCAAATTGAGCTTGAGATCAAATCCTGCCTTGTCTTCCAAATTCATCTACATTCTATGACCTAATTCTCCTTTGCAGCTTTGTATTCTCACTGGCAATTTATGTAATTTATAATCATTCCAATCTCCTTCATCTTACACAAGTAAATCAAAATCTCCTTTGACGCCCCTTTCTCTTCCATATGGTTTAAAACCTTTCCTTTCTCCTGACTATTTTCTTTTCCTTTTGAAATAATTTTCTGTATTTCTGGAGTACTATGTGATGTCTTGGTTATAGGTATACACTGTGGAATCATTAAATCAAGTTCATGAATGTATTCGTTACCTCACATGCTTACAATTTTTTGGTTGGTGGTGACATTTAAATCTGCTCTCAGCAGTTTTCAAGCATACAGGGCATTGTTATTATTGTCATTTTAGATTTTTGCCATAGCACAAATGTGCTTGCCCAAGAGAGACAGAGGGAGGGGAAGTGAGAAATCGCCCCCTGACGGGCAGGGGCTGGGAGGATGGCTATGCCGCAGTCCCTTCTCCTCCATTCCCTTTCTGGGATTTTGGACAGGCACACACATGTCCAATGTGTTTTTTGAGCCACCAAGACAGATTTAAACTATGGCATTGGCCATGTGGCATCCAGTACCTTAACCACTATATATATTTTTATTAACTAGTGTCACCGTGCTGTACAATTGAGCTCCAGACTGACTCTGCCTAACTAACTGCGACCGTGTACCCTCTGGCCAGCATCTCTGACTGCTACCCACTCCCTGCCCAGTCCCTGGAAACCTTTCTCCTCTCTGCGTCTATGAGTTTGACTCTTCTTTGTAGATTCCACATATCGGTGAAATCATGCAGCACTTTCTTTTCTGTGCCTGCTGTATTTCACTTAGCACAATGTCCTCCAGGTTTACGCCTGTTCTTGCAAACGCAGGATAGGATAGTACTTCTTTTAAAAGGTTGAATGGTGTTCCTGTGTGTATAGATACACCACGCTTTCTTTACTCATTCATGTAAGCCGGGAGCCAGTAGACCACTGGCTGGAGGCCCGTGCTTGCTTTTGTAAGTCAAGCTTTCCTAGAACAGAGAGCTGGGCACTGGTTTGTGCTACTGTCTATGGCCGCCATCTGCAACAGGACAGAAGAGCTGTACAAATGCATGGCCCAAGAACCTCACAGTTTCCATCTTGTCCTTTATCGTAAAAGTCTGTCAGCCCTGAGCTTCAGGATCCCTGTGAGTATCCTTTAGACCTTTAGTAGCATTTGGTCCTACCAAGCACCCCTCTGACTTGAAAAGTTCTCTTCCCCTGGCTTTCCTGCACCCACTTCCTCTAATCCTCTCCCTAATTCCCTGCTGGCTCCCTCTTTCAGCTCCCGAGGGGCCTTACTACAT
>NW_006203490.1:252211-354475 GCF_000334495.1 Tupaia belangeri chinensis | reverse complement strand
ATGCCGAGCTTCTCAGTGAAGGTCTCCCCAGAGTGGCCGCATCTGTCCTGTCATCTCCAAGTTCTCCCGAGCCTCACTTAACATATATCTAGCAGTTCAGTGCTCATTCTTCTTGGGAGCCTTGTGGGCACTGTAAACCAGCATGTCCGAAGTGAACGCATCAATCCTGGGGACTACAAGAGTGACTTATTAACTGAACTGCCCCTATCTCCAGCCTGTCCTCAGCATATTTGACTCACAGCTGCTACATCACTTCTTCTGAAGTGTAGTTTAAGGAGTACATTTCCTCCCTCAGACATCTTTTGATCTCCAGGCCTAAAATATAAAACATTCTAAAAAGAAAAAAAAAAAACACTCAAAACAAAAAACAAAAGTATTCCTTAGCCTATTTTTCTCTGTCATCTCGTTCACACTTAATTTGTAACTTTTTTTTTTTAAAGGTTTTTGACATAGGATGCATGTGCTCACAGGAGAAACAATGAGAGGGAAAGTGAGAAATTGCCCCACTGGAGAGATGGCCCTGTTACAATCCCTTCTCCTCCTGGGATTTTGGGCATGCACTCACAAGTGCCTGGCATGATTTTCAAGCCACTGGATCTGGGCCTCGAATTGCAGTAGACTATGTGGGAGTTCAGCACCTTAACCACGATGCCACCTGCTGGCCCCTAATTTGTAACTTCTATTTTCTTCATTCTGATGCATCTATCAAACTCCTTTTTTGCCAATATGGATGTTTATGGGGATGTTTATGTCACGTTATCTATAGATTCAAGCTCTTGCTCATGATGACAATCCTCGTTGACATCTTTCAAGGTTCAGTTTAAAGGCATTCAAGCCCTGGATTTCCTGTTGGATCTTATGATTAGACAGAATCATACTTTCTTCCAACCCTCTCTATTCTTTTTGTTTTTGGAGAGATTTTCACTGTAGGGCGCGTGCGCTCGCCAGACAGACAGAGACATAGAGACAGAAAGCGAGAAATCACCCCCCAGGGGGGATGGTCACGCCGCAATCCCTTCTCCTCCATTCTCCTCTCGGGATCTTGGGCACGCACGCACACGCACCCGGTGTGAGCTCTAAGCCACCGGGTCCGGGACACGAACCGCGGTCAACTACGTGGGAGCCCAGCGACATAGCCATTATGTTAACTGCTGGTTCCCACCCTCTCTATTCTTTTTAAAAGAGAATTTAATTTTATTATCACTTTCTAATTCGCAATAAGGCATACATGCTCATGAGAGAGAGAGAGAGAGAGAGCGAGAGAGAGCAAGCCGCCAGGTCCAGAACTCGAACTGCAGTAGTCCGGTGCCTGACTCTCCACGCCACCTGCTGGCACCCTTCTCTATTCTTTACCTCAGTAGCTCCCTTGTGATCTTTATCCCTTTCTCCTTGAATTATGATATCAATATCATTGCATGGCTGGGGATGTTTTTGGTTCAATATGTTATTAATGCTAGATAAAATTTACATCTCCCAACTGGCTGTAGAGAGACTAATATGGGGAAATCAGTGATGAGAGAAAGTTTTTTTTTTGGTGGGAAATATGAATTTAAAAGCCCAATACAATGTCTGTCTTTCTCTACATGTTACTTATTTATTTATTTATTTACTTAGGAGAGGTCTTTGCTATGGGGTGCGTGCACTTGCCAGAAAGACAAAGAGAGAAAGACAGAAAGCAAGAAACCACCCCCAGGGGGATGGCCATGCCAAAATCCCTTCTCCTCCATTCTCCTCTCGGGATCTTGGGCACGCATGCACACGCGCCCGGCGTGAGTTTAAGCCACCGGTCCGGGACTCAGTCCGGGACTCAAACCGCTGTCAACTACATGGGAGTCCAGGGACATAGCCATTACACCAACTGCTGGTCCCTACATGTTACTTATTTAAGTAACATGAAGGATCTTTATCTGTCCTCACTGCAAGGGTTACATTAGGAGCCAGCTCCATCTCATGCCACCTAATATCTGCTGAGCTTTCCCTGGGTTCGTTCTCCCCTCTGGGCTTTGATTCTTTCCACCACTCTCCCCTTCATGAACCCTTGGGAGTTATCTTGGTTGTGGTATATAATATCTGGCTTTCAAGACCCATTCCAACAACTAATCACTTATCTTCTTTAAATCATTTATTTAAACTTTCTTCCTTATTATCATAAGCTTACCTAAGTCATTGTATGACAGGATTACTTATATAACTAAACCACTACACCAACAGCAAGCCACAGAAAAATGTCAAACTTTTTATTGAAATAAAAACCCCTACTAAGCTCATGTATGACACCCGGGCTGTTTTTTTTTTTTTTTTTTTGGCTATAGGGCACGTGCACTCGCCAGCCAGACAGAGAGAGAGACACAGAGACAAAAAGTGAGAAATCACTCCCCAGGGGGGATGGCAACACCGCAATCCCTGCTCCTCCATTCTCCTCTCAGGATCTTGGGCACACACGTACATGCACCCGGCGTGAGTTTTTAAGCCACCGGGTCTGGGATGCGAACCATAGTCAGCTACATGGGAGTCCAGCGACATAGCCATTATGCTAACTGCTGGTCCCAGGCTTTCTGTTTTTTAACGTGCTTCCTCCCATGGAACTCCTCTCTATTTCCCACGTAATCTTCTTGTTCTGTTTTGTGTTTGTGTGATGAATTCAACAACCAACTATCCTTATTGTGAATTCCAAGAACTAATCGCTCAAGTCAAAATTTAATCTTAATGAAAAAAATTTTAACAAAAATAATACACAGAATTAATTGATAAATCACACTGTTTCTTACCACTCCAGCACACCACATTTTCCCTGCTGGTAATAGTGCAATGTAGCATTTTATGCTGTAACATTAAAAAAAACTTTTTATTGAAATAAAAACCCCTACTAAGCTGGAGAATGGAAGATACTTTAAATATAGATATTTTAATTATTCTTAATTAAAACCTTGCAGAGATTTTGCATTTATGCTCTATGGAAATTTCATATCTACATATTTAAAGGTACAGTTTTCTTTAGGTTTAACCATTTAGAGAAATACTTCTAATACTAGCATCCCATCTAAGTTTAAAGACATAATCTCATACATTATTTTATAAAATAATTTGCAATACATTCTTCAGAATGATCATCGAAGGAATATTTTCAGAAGATTGATTCTCAGAACTTCGAGACTGGGTTAAAGTGCTTAGGAAGCTGGATCATGTACTTTTTAATTTTTTTGGAGAGGATTTTACTATAGGGCGTGTGCACTTGCCAGAAAGACAGAGACAGAGAGACAAAAAGTGAGAAATCATCCCCCTAGGGGGAATGGCCACACTGCAATCCCTTCTCCTCCATTCTCCTCTTGGGCATGCACGCACACGTGCCAGGCGTGAGTTTAAGCCACTGGGTCTGGGACTCAAACCATGGTCGACTACATGGGAGTCCAGCAACATGGCCATTAAGCCAACTTCTGGTCCTGAATCACATACTTTTAACACAGTGAAAACCACATATGCTTGATCTTAAGACAGAGCCCACGGTTCTCTTTTCTAATTCTTTGTCAACCATCCTTAAATAGGAATTTTGCATCCAGTTATTTCCAAATTTGTAGCCTCTATGCACTGAATTCATTAATTCAACAGATTTTTCCCCCTAGAATTATTTATTTTATTTTATTTATTATTATTATTATTATTATTTAAAAAATGCTATAGGGTACATATGCTCATCAGAGTTAGAAAGAGAAAAAGAGAGAGAGAAAAAGTGAGAAAGCAAACTGCTAGGTCTGGGACTTAAACTGCAGTCAGACATGTGGGTGTTCAGGGCCCTAACCACCATGTCACCTGCCAGCCCTTCAACAGATTTTTTTTTTTTTTTTGAGAGGTTTTTCGCTATAGGGCACATGCGCTTGCCAGACAGACAGAGAGAGACATAGAGACAGAAAGCGAGAAATCACCCCCCAGGGGGGATGGTCATGCCACAATCCCTTCTCCTCCATTCTCCTCTTGGGATCTTGGGCACGCACGCACACGCGCCCGGCATGAGTTTTAAGCCACTGGGTCTGGGACTCGAACTGTGGTCGACTACGTGGGAGTCCAACGACATAGCCATTATGCTAACTGCTGGTTCCTTCAACAGATTTTTTTTGAGAGTTTTGTTTTGTCTTGCTACAGGGCACATGCACTCGCCAGAAAGAGAGAGAGAGATAGAGAGACAGAGAGAAATCATCCCCCAGGAGGGATGGTCATGCCGCAATCCCTTCTCCTCCATTCTCCTCTCGGTATCTTGGGCATGCACGCACACGCGCTCGGCGTCAGTTTAAGCCACCAGGTTCAGGACTTGAATTGCGGTTGACTACGTGGGAGTTCAGCGACATAGCCATCACACTAACTGCTGGTCCCTCAACAGATATTTTTAACGGGCCTGCCTATTTGTGCCAGGTACTATTCCAGGTGCTGGAGATGTATCAGTGAGCAAGCCCAACAAAGCTTCCGTTGTTGTGGGAGCAGGGGGGCCAACGACGAATCACAAATATCCCAAGTGACTAAAGCGTATACAAGGCTAGGCTGTCATAAATGCTACGGAAAACAGAAAAGGCACAGAGACCTAATTAAAATAAGGCAGTCAGGACGGGACTCGCTGAGGAGGTGATGCCTGAATAAAGACCCAGAGGAAACCAAGGGTGAGTCTGCCCACAGCTGAGGGGAACAAGGAGGCCCAGGCTGCGGGAGGTGGATACTGATCACCACTGCGTGTTGGCCTCAGTTAAGGACAGGAAAGCAACATAATCACGACAAAATTCTACAGGGGAATGAATATTCTAATGTTTGTGCTGTTTCTTTTCTCTTATTCTATTCTAGTTAACATTTATTCAATAAAGTTATTGAGTATGGAGGATGCATTAGGAATGGAAGCAATAATGACATGATAGATACAGATTTCATCCTCACAAGCTTACAGTTTAAAGACGGTGGGAGAGAAAAGTACACAGAGAGCAAACAGTAATTCCACCATGGCAGGGCAGTGCCAGGTCTATGGGGCAGAGGATGCCATGGGACAGAGGGTAGGAGAAGCTCTCCCAGAGCACAGGAGACAGGACCTTAGAGAGAAAAATACCAGAAATGAACATCTTTCATTTCTGCTCCAACAGCAAAGATATAGAACAGATTCATATATAAACCAAGTAATAAATGTTGTGTATGTATTTAATCTGCACAACATCATACGAGGTAAGTGTATTACTGCAGTGTAAAGATACAGGAACGGAAGCCCGACAGAGGGTAGGCAACTGTCCAGGGTCACAGAGATGTGGCGGCAGGGAAGGCCCGGACTCAGGCGATGGGGCTCAGAGCCTGCGCTCACACGCTGTCTTACGCACGCTGAGCAGCATGCACGTGGGATAATGTGCTAATAAACAAAGGCTTCCGAGTATTTTCCAGCTGCTTCTAGGTAAGGCTTAGAATAGATTATCATCTGAGTAGTTTGACTTCAGAAGTTTTCATCGCATGACCTGGAATGCAGAAAATCTGTGTTTGTGTAAAAATTAAATCAAGCCACGGTGTTCATACTGTGTTATGAACTTTTGACATTGGTATTCACTAACTATTAATATAAAAAGATTGCACTAGGAGCAGCAACTTGGAATTTCCACTTCCCACTGTCTTCTGACATTCTCAATAAATGAAATACTTTTCTATTAATTTGAGAACTGTCTACTGACTCCAACAGATTCTACCAAATATCCAGGGTCTATACATAAATTTTAAAAGTCTGCCCTCCTCTGGAGCCTCAGCTCGGCTCCCAGACACTACCTCCACAGAGGGAAGCTGGCTGGGTTTGGCTGCCAGTGAGGACGCTTGGAATGTTCTGGACCCAGTCACAAATTACATGACATCTTCCAAGCCAGACGGAAGACTTGTCAGATGGGAACCACCTGCATAGAAATGGCAGTAGGGCCTTGGATGGGAAACCCAGAGATGAGAGTAGAGGCATGTGCGGACGTGGGGCTGGACTCGGAGCCCGCACAAGTACGTATCTGCTCTGCTGGGTTTCTGAGAGCTGATGATTTCCCACTTGCACCATGCCTAGCTCCTTGACTAGTCGGACAACTGGGTATCTAACTGAGGACTACTCAGATTCCATCTGTACAGAAAATAACTTGTCTGACAATGACAAGTGACTCAGATTCTGGTTGGAATTCTTAGAAAGACATAAACAACAGAAAAGGCAATTATATATGAAAATGTGGGGATAGCAGGCCAGAGCATTAGAATCCTATCATTTTTAAGATCATGGATACTTTTCTAACAATATCCAGAGCAGAAAGCCACTGAATGATTTAGAAAAAACTGTATGAATATTTATACAACTTAAGTGTGTGTATCTTCACTGTACAACTTGGTTATTTTCAGGTATGATGTCCCTACCATTAGACAACAGTGAAACTTCCTGTCTCATAAATCATTCTGAAGGCTGGATCCATCAAGATAGAATGTCCTAACAGCTTAACTGGTGGGAGAGACAGAATGTTTGACAAAAAGTCAGAGTCTGGTGTAAGTTTCAACAAGAAGAGGAAAGAAAATGATTTTATTACCTGAACTTTGGGTAATGCTAGTTAGAATGACAAAAGAGAAAAATAGGTCAGAAGAGGATGAAAGAAATTTGACGAAAATGGTGATCAAAGATTAACACTGAATTGAAATGGACTGTCAGTGCTATCATCTCTGTCTTAATCATCTCATGTAGCAGGAGGGATCATGACCAATTTTCTATTTTTTTTAGAATCATTTTATTCAAATTAATTTATCCATTTATTTATTTTAATCTGACCAGAGAGTGACAGCGTGAGAGAGAGCATGAGAAAGCAAGCCACCAGGTCCGGGACTCGAACTGTGGTCAGCCATGTGGGAGTCCAGCGCCCCCAATCACCATGCCACCTGCTGGTCCCCCAATTTTCTATTTATAGGGAAAGCCCAACCTATTGTCAAAGGACAATTTTGGCCAAACTTATGCATATTAAGAAGGAAATCTTACAGCACCACTGGATTTAAGGGAGTGCAACAAAATGCAACAGTTGTAGTTACTAATTTTTAGTTTTATCTTTTAACTTAATCCCCTGTTCCCCTCAAAGCAGAAACATTTCTGTATTATGTAAATAGCACATACAAAATTTAAAATTTAGTAAACAAAAATATATGAGAAAACTTGTAGCTACTACTTCTAAGTATTATTATCCTGGGCAGAACTTATATTGAGACATTAGAAAATTTTCTCTCTAAAACCCCAGACTGCCTTAGAAAGAGAAAGAATTCATAAATTTATAATGGCAACCCAATGAAAACACAAAGTAAACTTTCTAGATGAAAATATGGCTCTCCTAACCAAAGGCTGAAAAATAAGAGCAATGTAATATGCACTAGATTCATACTGTGTGGAATGTGTTTGTCTATAATCTAATGCTTGCATACATTATGCCTATGCTTTGAGAACACAGTAACAATTGTAATTTTGCTCTGAATCAAAATAACAGAATCTGTCATTTGACATGCTGTAGTGTTTGCACTTGCATTACTGTTCACAGAATAACTGTATGCTTCTTTTTACTGTTATTTTGTAGCAGTTTATCTCTTTAAAAATGCTACTCAAACTATCTTCAGCATGAACCTCAAAGTCTAAATCAATCACTGTTTCAGTAGACATCTTCAATACGCCCATACATATACGTATGCATATCTAAGAATCACATCTGATAAGATGTGATTCTTACATGTCTAGTATGTTATTTCACCACAATTTGCATTGTTATAACAAGTTATTGATTGATTTTCAGTTTAAGGGACTAAGGTAGTATTCAGTAATGACTGAGTGCTACAAGTTTATTGCAAGTGCCCAAGGTTCACTCACCCCAAGCAATTTAGTCAATAACCAATTTTTATACTTCTATCTCTTTCAAAATTCTAAACCAATAATCCCTGTTTTTTTTTTTTTTTAATTATTTCAGTATCAGACTAACATTTCCTATGGAAATCAATATGGGTGCGATCCATTAGCCAAAAATCTGCAGCACTGCAATGCAAACATATTAAAAATATTGATCTTGCAAAGCTACTGATGTTTTGATTGACTTTAATGTTTGTAAGCAGCAATAACAGAATTTCAATGACTGAAACAAACTTTTGATTAAAATTATAGATTTTTTTTGGGGGGGGAGGAATTTGCTATTCTAGTGGCTTAAAGCATTGCACATGGCTTCCCTCCCTGCCATAAATGAGTGCAGTGGGATATACTTATCCAATTCCTTATTTGTAAATATTTAAGTCCTTCATAGCTTACACATCTTTAATCTACTTTGAACTGCTCTGACATTTCAATTCCACTTCTCACTATATTGCATAGTGAGATGGAATTTTCAGACTGAGAGTGGCAGGAATTGAGAGCTTTAATCCTCTTTTTACTATTATGCAACCTTTGGGAAGGTGCTTTATTCTCAGTTTAAACTCCCCAAATGTAAAATGGAATTAACCTTGGCAATCAATGAACAATCTTATTACATTTCAAGATCAATGGACAACAAAGATATGACTTATACACAAAAGATTGTTTGACCCAAAGACATCTCCCTAAAAGAAAGCACAGAATTTTGCAGCTGTTTAGCGATCACCTGGCAATGAAAAGACTGAGCTACGGAAAGGTGCACTAACAACCAAAGCTCTTCACCAAGGCTGTGCCTGACCAGCCTATCTAAAACATGCCACGTGCTCCACCAGGCACTGTCTCACCCTTTAGCCTACTTAATTTTTATCCTAATACCACTATCTCAAACATATATGTATCTATTTATTTACCTACCTATTTATTTTTGCTTTTAAAATTTAAGCTCTAGGGAACCAGCAGTTAGCGTAATGGCTATGTCGCTGGACTCCCACGTAGTCGACCGCGGTTTGTGTCCTGGACCCAGTGGCTTAAAACTCACGCCGGGCGCGTGTGCGTGCGTGCCCAAGATCCCGAGAGGAGAATGGAGGAGAAGGGATTGCGGCGTGACCATCCCCCCTGGGGGGTGATTTCTCGCTTTCTGTCTCTATGTCTCTCTCTGTCTGGCAAGCGCATGCGCCCTACAGTGAAAATATAATATATATATATTAATCCCTTCTCCTCCATTCTCCTCTTGGGATCATGGGCACACACTCATATGCACCCGGAGTGAGTTTAAGCCACTGGGTCCGGGACTCGAACTGCGGTCGACTACGTGGGAGTCCAGTGACAGCCATTACGCTAACTGCTGGTCCCCCAATAAATATTTTTTGAATAGATGAATGAAGGAGGGGCCAGAGCCACTAATGGAATGATTGGGCTGGGCAGGAGTGGAGTGGAGGACTTAATTCTTTTAACTTTAGGTCCAGTGCTGCTATAAGATTTCTTTCTTAATATATTGCCTTTACTTCCCTGAATTCCTTTATTTGAATTATTTATTATGGATTTATTAATCTAGTCAATAAAAGCAAGTAGCAATAATATCATATATTTAATGTTGGCAACCAAGTCAGGAATCCAAAGCTCAATGCAATGTCTACAGAAGACATTCACGGAGATTGCACATGGGAATCAACTGAACGTACTTCCTGTTTGAAAAATGTCACCTTTCAGATGTGAGTGTCAAAGAGGATTTGGATCCATATCGATCGTAAATATTTTTGTCAAAGTTCATGGATATTTTCAAGTTTAAGAGCTTCATTATTCAATCGTTAGTACTCTGCCCAGATTTCTTCTCCATTTCTGTACTCTACCTTCCATGTAAAAATAGTAACAATTTCTTTTTTCCTTGTGAAATTTCCTTGGGATAAAGGACTAGTTTAGTAAAAGTGGAAAGGTTTAAATAAAAATGCCTGCATACCTGATGCTTCTCTCACTTCTATTCCAGTCACTCTTCCAGTCCTTCAGGGAAGCACTCAGAGAGAACTTGCACATGTACAGGGGGCTCTGGCCTCCTCTGAATTCTGTTAGAGTTCCCTCAAATTGCCCTAAACACACATTCAGAGTATCTGTGAGTTTATCTCCCCAGCTTGAAGGCCAGCCCCCAGCCCTTCTCCACAAGGCTGCTGCCAACACAGTCCCCTCTGGTGCTGTTCTCTGGAGGGTGTCAGGGAAATAGTGTGGTTTGCAACTGCCAGATCTGGGTTAGACTCCCGAGTCCTCCGTCACCTACGTGAGTCTTGGCTTACTCATCTGTGAAAAAGAGCCTAACACTTACCACAAAGGTGAGTCAGGAGTCGTAACAGGCTGACACACGTGAAGAGAATGGCACATGGCAGGTGTGCACACGAGCTGGCTCCCCTCTTACCTTCGCATGAATGAACAAAGTAGCTAACTTCATGCTTTCTGTTTCTTAGTGCTTTCCTCCCTTAATAAGCTTAATTCTGTGAACAGGCTAACAGAATTGGAGTATGTTTATAAAGTCTGCAGTGCAGAAACTAAAATGGAAAAAGATGTTTAGTTATATGAGATCACAAGTGGTTTCTTGGAAATCAATGAGGCAGAAGAGGAAGGTTACACTACCTCAGAAAGTTGCCAGAAGATAGACTTTGGTTGCTGGAGCAGATGAGCTATTCAGGTCCCAGTACCCAAGAGTGGGAGGCAGTGTTACACCTGGAGCAGGGATAGCAGCATTGCTTCTGTCCATGTGCTCCCGTCTGCCTACACCACCTCTAAAGGTGGTCTGGTGCTCCCAGTACCCCAACGTCACCATACTGCATACTCCTTAACCGAACCCCAGAAGCCATCCTCAGTTTCATTCATGTCTACCCTCAGTCTGCCTTTGGAAACAGCTCCTGGCCAGCAGCTCCATTCCATCATCCATAGAAACTCTTGAAGTCTCTCAGTCATTCCGCAAAGCTGCTGAGCTTTAGGTGAGACCCCATGGGGCTCTCCTAGACCTTTCACAGTGGCATCTTATTGTACTGATGGTCACAAAATGGCTGCAAAGGAGGTGAAGGATTACCTGCTACTGAACATACAGATGACTAATGATCAATAACATACTGAATTGGATTAAAGGTTTGCTTTTATTTCTAAAAATAAGGGCTGTAGTATGAGATAATGGCAAAGACCAGTATGCAAGTAGGAGAAATAGGTTCTTACTATTATTTCTGCCCAATTACGCAGTGTGCCTTCCAGTGAGCTTCGAATCTGGCATCACTGGCTCTCTGACACTCTCTTGGCATGGCTATGGCTCAGACTCTGCAACTGAAAACCTGGCTGAAATATACTCCTGACATAATCCCAAGCCACTGCGTGTGGCGCGGGTACCACAGGAGGTGTGTCCTTTTTGCTAACCAGGCCACAGTTCGAATCATGAGATTTTTACTTTTGAAAGACCATGTATGAGACTGGGACAAGCTATGACTCCCCTCTCTACAAACGAATTGGACCTAATGTAGCAATCGACATGGAATTTCAGAGCTGATTCTACTCCCTGCTGCTCATCCATAGATCACCCAGGCCTGGGAGCATTTAGGGTAATTTTCCTAAACTGGAAAATTCTAAGATGCATGCTTTCCTCTCAGGATCACAGGTACGTCGTATGGAGACATTTGCTTACTAATGAAGAGGGGGAGGAAGGAGAAAGGCAAGTTTTAAATGAAAAAGTATTATTTTTCCTTAAGTTAGAAAGTATTTAGAAGAAGAAAAAAGACCATTCAAATGCCAGGACTTGGACGCGTACATCATAAGTTAAATGCATGCAAGTGGGAGACTTGGCTTAATTCCGAGTACAAAGTATTTCGGCTCCACGGGGGAAGCTAACCATAGGCCAAAATCTCAAAGCATATATGTAAACCACTTAGTATTTAAAAAGGCCCAATATTTTAATTTCTCAAGAAATTCTCAAACTTCCCAGAAATTGTAATGGTGTAAACATTTTAAATATAGAGGGCTAGCAGTTGTTGAGAAATATTTTGGCACAGATTCTAATGGAGATTTGCTGATCTTTTTCAGGGACATACGAGCAAATTTAAAACACAGTTATTGAGAACTTGGAAGACACCTCCCTAATTTATAACTATTTTAAGACACATCAGATTAGGGTTTGAAACTTCCTGATATTATGCTTCTAAATTGTAGGGTAAAGCATTTGTCCTTTTCAACTGAAGACAAAAATTAGGGGAAAAAATGTGTGTTTGAGTCTGTATGTATACTGCTAAAGACTTATTGTGTGCGTGTGAGTGTGTGTGTGTATTCCAAAGCTCACATTCCACATACTGCTGTCTCCAGTACTCTTCAATTAAGAACTACTGGTCTGAGAGCACAGAATAAAAGCCCTTCAGTGAAAACTCAATTAAGTCTGCAGAGAAATTCTTTGTAATGTCAAAAGGGAGATCTGAATTCAAATAACTTTGTCCTTAAGAATATTTGCTAAATTTTGGAGGGGATTCTGGGAAGTTTTCAAATGATAAGGTCTTCTTCCCATAAGTTGGCCTTAAACTACTTACATTAAAAGTGTAGCCAGAAAAGTGGTTTGGTGATTCCTCAAATAGCCAATATATAAATAGCCAACAGAACTGAAAATGGCGTCAAACAAAAACTTACACATAATTGTTCATAGCAGCATGATTCATAATAGCCAAAAAAGTAAAAATAATTTAAATGGCTTTCCATTGATAAATAGATACACAAAATGTAACAAGAAATTCATACAACAGAACATTATAGAGTGACAAAAATAAATGATTGATACATACTACAACACGAATGAACCTTGAGAACTGTTATGCTGAGTGAAAGTAGCCAAACACAGAAAGCCACATTTAAAAAAAATTATTTAATTTTTATTCATTCATTCATTTATTTTTAATTTGACCAGAGAGAGACATACAAAGAGAGAGGGAAAGTGAGAAAGCAAGCTACCAGGTCCGGGACTCAAACTGTGGCCGGCTGTATAGGAGTGTCCAAAGCCTTAACCACTGTGCCACCTGCTGGCCCTGAAAGCCACATATTACATGATTCCATTTATATGAACTGTCCAGAGGAGCAGATGCACACAACACAAGCAGATTAGTGGTTGCCAGGCTAAGGGGAGAGGGAATGGTAAATGATTGGGTATGGGTATAAGGTTTCTTTTAGGAAGGATGGAAACGTTCTAGAATTAAACAGTGGGGATGGTTGTACAACATTGTGAACATATTAGAAGTCGCTGAGATGTGCAACTTAAAATGGTTAAAATGGTGACTTTTCCTGTTATGTAAATTTTATCTCGATTAAAAAAAAATATAGCCAGTTTTCTTTTTCATGTTATTTGTTATAATTCTGGTTGCGGAAAGACATCATTAGTGAAACCAATTTCTGCTGAAATTACAAACAGGATGTTACAATAGGTGCTCTTTTTCTAGACTCATAACACTTTTATATGTGTTTGATTAGGCTATGCTTCAGTGACGTGGGAAATTGTCCAATCATCTGGATAGCTATAAATAGCCTCATAAGTATATTTTTATAATCCTGGCACAACAAGACAAGAAAAAAATGGGAGAATAAACTTAATTTGTCCAAAATTTACTGAACAACTGCTCTGCTTTAAAAATTTCAACAAAATCTTACTGAAATGTAGATTAAATTGGCAAAAAATAAAGGATTTACTTCTTTGTATTTTACCCTCTGTGATGTTCAAAAGCAGCTAGTTTTTCTTTTCTTTCTTTTTTATTTTTTTACTATACTAGTTTTTTAATTTTTTTTTTAAGGATATTTTTGCACATTTTGGGACCAGCAGTTGGCATAATGGCTATGTCACTGGACTCCCATGTAGTCAATCGTGGTTTGAGTCCTGGACCTGGTGGCTTAAACTCATGCCAGGCACACGTGTGTGCGTGCCCAAGATATCCAAGAGGAAAATAGAGGAGAAGAGATTGCGGTGTGGCCATCCCCTCTGGGAGGTGATTTCTTGCCTTCTGTCTCTGTCTCTCTCTGTCTCTCTGGCGAGCACATGCGTCCTATAGGAAAAACCTCTCTTAAAAAATAAAGTATCTTTACAATCTAAATGATGTATAGTGATTAGATATATAAATAATAATAATACATTTAAAAAATAGAAATTTAAATTAAAACTACATAAAAAAGAATTTTTGTGCACATTTTATTGATTAACAAAAGATCTTAATTAATCTAAACTTTCAGTAGCAAGTGCAGCTGATATAAACATCAATAGCAAGTGCAGCTGATATAAACATATCTATGAACACATGTCTGACTTTAGGCATAAAACTCAGTGAGTAGAATGAGCATACTATGAAGTAGCACCTAGCTGAGGTTATATAGCTTACTGTAGTCATTAAGTAAGTATTTTTTTTAATGTTTTTTTTTTTTAATTTCAAGAAAGGAAATTTTAGCTTTAGTAAATCAAAATTAAAAAATGTTAAGAAAAATTTGCTTAAGACTTGGAGCCAGGGAAAAAGTTAGGATCCTGTTCAAACAGTAAGTAAATACTAAAAACTCAAAAAACTGATAGGGACAGAACTACAATCTAGTGACAAGCGCACTGTAATTTTCTTCTGAAACATTTTTTTCCCTCTCTCCATTCCCTTTTTTTTTTTTTTTGGAGAGGTTTTTGCTATAGGGCACGTGCGTTCGCCAGACAGACAGAGAGAGACAGAGAGATAGAAAGCGAGAAATCACCCCCCAGGGGGGATGGCCATGCCGCAATCCCTTCTCCTCCATTCTCCTCTCAGGATCTTGGGCACGCACGCACACGCGCCCTGTGTGAGTTTTAAGCCACCGGGTCTGGGACACCAACCGCGGTCGACTACGTGGGAGTCCAGCAACATAGCCATTACGCTAACTGTGGGTTCCCTCTCCATTCCCCTTTTAACCAAAGAGAGGCATAAACTAACATATTTACAAAAAAATAAGTTTAGTCTCAGTTTGGCCTGTTATTTGCACAAAGCCCCATGAGAATGCTAATTGATTTAGCTGGCTTGGCTGGAACCTTCAACAAGGAACTTCAGATTAGACTCTTTAATAAGCCTCCCAAGTTACTGAGAGCAGTCAGGTTTTCTACCTATAGGAAACAATGTAAGATTTCTACCTATAGGATACAATCGCTAAGATTTGGAAAGTTTGAAATGAAATAGGTTTACCAAATATTCATAAAGAACCTAATTACATATCTATAACCACAGCCACTATGTTACATTCAACTAAAATATATTTTAATATTTCACTTAACTTTAAATTTTAAAATTTTACATTAAAACTTTTTTTTTTTTAATAGGTTTTTGCCTTTGGGTGTGTGAGATCACTGGAGAGAGAGACACAGTGGAAGGGAAAGCGAGAAATCACCCCCAGGGAGATGATCACACTGCAATCCCTTCTCCATTTTCCTCCTGGGATTTTGGGCTCGTATGCACATGCACACCGGCGTGCTTTTGAAGCCACCGGGTTTGGGACTCGAACTGTGGTAGGCCATGTGGGAGTCCAGCAACATAACCACTATGCCACCAGCAGGTCCCTACATTAAATGTTTACTTTCAGCATTTCTTTCTTTTCTTTTTTTAAGAATTATTTTATTTTAACTTTAATTCTATTTATATATTTTATTTGATCACAGAAGAGAGTGAGAGTGAGAGCGAGAGCAAGAGCGAGATAGAGAAAGTGAGAACACAAATTGTCAGGTCCTGGACTCAAATTGTAGTTAGCTCTGAGGGAGTCCAGTGACCTTGATCACCATGCCACCTGCCAGGCCCCATTTCTTTCTTTCTTAATGTAAGCATTTAAAGATATAAATTTCTCTGTAGTAATTTAGATATACCAAAAAGATTTTGTTATTTTCATGACAGCTCAGTAAATATTTTCTAATTATATTTTTCAATCTTTAGGTTATTTGAGGACTCTAATTTTTTTCCGCAATCCCTTCTCCTCCATTCTCCTCTCGGGATCTTGGGCACGCACGCACACGCGCCCGGCGTGAGTTTTAAGCCACCGGGTCCGGGACACGAACCGCGGTCGACTACGTGGGAGTCCAGTGACACAGCCATTACGCTAACTGCTGGTTCCCCCTTCCTCAACTTTGATTGTAAAAGTGTTTAAATCTGGGGGCTGGCAGGTGGCGTGGTAGTTAAGGTGCTGGGCTCCAAGGCCGACCACGGTTCAAGTTTCAGACCTGGCAACTTGCTCTCTCTCTCTCTCTGTCTCTCTCCTTCTCATCAAACTATGAAGAAATAATAACAATAATAACAAATAAAGTTAAATGAGAAAATATCTTTAAAAAATTATAAAAAAAAGTTTAAATCTGTAAGATTTGCAATGGTATGAAGACTGTCCCTATGCCTTTCCCTTAGGTTCAAAAGTAATATTTTGCCACGTTTGCTTCATTGCTGTCATTCTTTGTACATGTACTTTCACCCTCGAATCACTTGAGAGCTATAAAAGAAGTAAATAAATAAATAAATAAACAAACAAATAAATAAATAATCAGATAATAACTACACCTCAGGTATTTATGTTTTCTGCCAAAGTCACAAGACTTGTACTAAGACACATTTTTTTGGTTGACTTTTTTGTTTTTAATTTGCTACAGGGTGTGTATGCTTGAGTACACAAGAGAGAGACAGAAACAGAGAGAGCCAGAGAAAGAGAGAGAGAGAGAGAAAATGAATAAGCACCTCTGGGGCATGGTAATACTGCAATCCTTTCTCCTCCATTTTCCTTTTCAGATTTTCAGCCTGTGTGCACATGCACCTGGTGGGTTTTTGAACCTATCAGTCTGGGACGGCCATGTGGGATCCAGCTGCCTCTACCACCACACCATTGGCTGGCCCAATATATTTTTTTATTATAGTTATCCAACTTCAGAAAATAAAACGTTGGAAAAGGCATTATAATAATTACCCTAACTTTTCTGTAAAATTTCTCTCTATACTATTAATATAAGCTCTAGGAAAGCAACACATCTACTTCTTTGGTATGATAACATTCTCATGTCTGACACTGAGATATTTTTTCACCACGAAGAGTCCTCTGCACCTTCCAATTCAAATCTTTTTATTCCATAAACACACTATGTATGCTTATACATCCATTCTGTTAGCCTTGGAATAGTTAAACCACTTGTGTGTAACTCTCATTGAGGCACTTATTCTGTGCTCTAAACATTTACCATTATCTTTAACATTTAAAGGATCTACACCTTCAGTTCTAAGAGGAAGAAGTTCTGGGGATCTAATTGACAGCATAATGATTATAGTTAATAACACCATATTGAGGAACCAGCGTGGTGGTTAAGGCGCTGGACACTTCCACATGGCCGACCCTGGTTCAAGTCCTAGACCTGGTGGCCTGCTTTTCCACTCCCACCCCCGTCCTGGTCAAATTAAAATAAATGAATGAATAAACAAAATTAATTCTTTAAAAAATATCATATTGATACTTAAAATTTGCTAAGAAAGCACACACACACACACACACACACACACAAATGATAACTGAGTGAGGTGATGGGTGTGCTATTTTTGGTACAAATGTGGTAATCACCTAACAGTCTACACCCATATCAAGTCATTACATTGTACACCTTGAACATGTACAATCTGTATTTGTCAATTACACCCAATAAAGTTGGGGGGGTACATTTTATTTGCCTGTAGTGCTACCTTAGTGAGCTCACGAGGTCCAGGACAGAGTCCAAGCTTTTGTAACTCCTTGATTAGCTGACATTAAATTCTATCTTAACATCATTGAAATTTTTAGAGAACAACCTGTTAAAGGAAAGCAAATGAGTTGAAGATTATAAACACTTACTTTTATTGTGTTAGGAGGAACAATGCACTATGAACCCAAGTGCTTTAATACTCTAGTTGATAATTTATTTTGTTTCATTGACTCTAATCTCATATTCTTCAGATGAAAGATTACCTCACTGACAGGGTTCCTCGACATGATCTAGTTCAATGCTATATATGCATTCAGTCACCAAAAACTCACAACATATTTTTCTATGCAAAAATGTATCATGATTTTTCAGAAGACCAAATATATATATTTTTCCTATTTCTATACTTACTTATTCAAGTGATGAAACAGAACTATAGAAGCTAAGTGATTGACTAACATTATAAAACGTTCCTGGGGCCGGCAGGTGGCGGGATGGTTAAAGGCACTGGATTCCCACATGACCAACTGAGATTCAAGTTGGTTGGTGGCTTGCTTTCTTGCTTTCCCCTTCTCTCTTTCTTTCTGGTCAAATTAAAAAATAATCAAAACAAATGGAATTAAATAAATAAATAATCCTTTAAAAATAAATACAAAAAATTAAAAACTCTTAACTGTAATTTTATTTCTTTCTTATTTCTTCTCTCTCCTCCACTAGAATGTGAGCTTTCCAAGTATAGAGAATTCATTTTTTTTCTCTAAAATTCTTGCTATAGGCATGTGCACTTGCCAGAGACAGAAAGGGAAAGACAGAGAAAGGAGAGAAAGTGAATAAGCCCAGCCCGGGGGGACAGCCAGGCTGCAATCCCGTCTCCATTCTCCTCTCTGGATTTTGGGCACACTCATGCACCAGGCATGTTTTTCTAGCAACCGGGTCCAGGACTAAAGCTGCACAGCTGGTCGTGTGGAACCCAGCTGCCTTAACCTTCACGCCATCTTCTGGCCCACATTACAGAACTTTTAAAAAGCAAAACTAAAACCATACTATAATTATTGGGTCGTTGGAAACATCATGACACATTTTTGCAAAGAAACACACAGAAAAATATGTCATGATGTTTTTGATGACCCAATAAATAAGTTAATACATGTAAAGTGTTGAGACCAGGGCTTGGTTAATACAGAGAGAGCTTAAGAAACATTATGAGTACGTGGTATGGTGGTTAAAGTGCTGGTCTCCCACATGGTCACATGGCTGCTGTTTTATTTGACCTATATAACAGTATTCTTTTTAGAGAGCTTTTGGCTTTAGGGTGTGTGTGCCTGCTGGAGAGACAAAGAGACAGAAAGCGAGAAGTAACCTCCAAAGGGGAATAGCTATGCTGCAATCCCTCCTCCTCCATTCTCTCAGGGTTTTGGTCATGCACACACATACACCCCATTAGTTTTAAGCTGCTGGATCCAGGACTCGAAGTGGTCGACAAGGTGGGAGTCTGGCGACATAACCATTATGCTATCTGCTGTTCGCAGTCTTAAAAGTGTAAGATATGGGCCAGCAGGTGGTGTGGTTGTTAAGGCACTGGATCCCACATGGCTGACAGAGGGGTTTGAGTCATTTGAGTCATGTGCCCAGTGGCTTGAAAACTCACTGGTTAGGGCCAGCAGGTGGCGTAGTGGTTAAGGTGCTGGCCACATGGTCGGCCACAGTTTGAGTCCCAGACCTCGTAGCTTGAAAATCATGCCATGTGTGTGTGTGTGTGTGTGTGTGTGTGATGCACACAGACACATGCTCTCGAAATCTCAGGAGAATGGAGAAGGGATTGCAGTATGGCCATCCTCCCTGGGAAGTGATTTCTCACTTTCGTTCTAGCTTTCTCTTGGTGAGTATAAGTGTCCTATGCAAAAACAAAACAAAACAAACAAACGAAAACCCTAAAAACCTCCCCAAACAAAAGCTAGTCATAACCCTCAAAATCATAGAAATTCCAAATAAATGCATAGGCTCTGACTTCTTTGGGAACACTCGACAATGTGATGGCAGTGTTCCTACATTCCTGCACGTCATGAACCAGGGTTTGAGTCCGTGACTCCTGTCCTTCACCTTTGGCCTTAACTATTTCTAACCCTGACAACTCTGACTCCTGTAATAACAACTATAATAGACCATTGCCAGGAAATACTAAGTGATATTTGCCGGCCATATATACATAGCTATTTTTTAAGTTAAGAAAAATAGATTTTTATACTATCAAAGGTGACTGCAGTGCTTAAAGGGGAAAGTATAAAATAACCAGAAAAATCCATTTGAAGAGAAGAAGTCACGCCCTGGACTTCTGTCCCTTAAAGCACTACTGTAGTTTAATGAGAGCTACTAGTTCAGTAGCCTCATGTGAAATAAAAACAAATGACAGCACGTTTTGGGGGGGTAACACTATTTCTTCCCAGTTTAAATCCAGCCCTTAAGATCCGCAAACAGTTTAGTGTGCCTGCTTTTGACCTGGACTAAGCAGCGATAAGAAAAAACTAAAATAAAAATAAAAATAGGTTAGAACACATTAAATATCCTCTCTCTGCCACCTTACACTTTTTGGTGTTAAAACATATTGCTCGGCCACCTGCTGATAAAAGTCCCACACTGAGAGTGTGCATTCCGACAAGAATTACCGGGTGCAAGCATGCCTGGTGATTTTGGACAGTAGCACTTAAGAAACCTTCAATCTGGCAGTTTTATCACTGCACATTTTTACAAACATTCCTCCAGTACAGTCGCACAGATTTGGGGATCTGACCTTTGGGAGAAAACAAAATAAAATGAAACAAAAAGGATCTCAGGGTAACATTTTGATCCAGCCGACTCTAGCTTTTATTATTATTATTATTATTTTTTGTCACACACATACTTTTTATTTATTTAATCTTTCCTCTTGTTCCAGAAAGGGTTTGGAGCATATAAAAATGAACCCAGACAAGACTTCCAGGGATGGCAAGTGAAGAAGCTGGCAAATCCTCTTCCCCAAAACAACTACAAAAGTTGAGAAGATTGTCAAGTCCCACCATTTCAGCACTCTAGAAATCAACTCAAGGCAAAGAACACGCTGAGAAGTGTTCTTCATGAAAATCCGCTGAACGGCAGGTAAGAGCAGTGGCAGCCTGCAGCGGGCAGCTGGGCGGGCACAGTGTCGCTTCCAGGACCGGAGGCTGCGCACTTCAGCAGTTCTGCTGCTACGAGGGCTGCCTCGGTTTGGAGGAGGAGAGGAGCCCCTGCCCAGGGGTGTGATCAGCAAAGAACGAAAACGAAAACCTGGTGGGAAACTAACCACAAAAGCCCCTGGCCCTGCTAGTTTGAGACTGTGGTCTTGCGTGGCGTGCATGGGTGACCAGTGGATTAGCCAGAAATTCAGTAGGAAGCTCCTGGGAATGTGAGAGAGAGTTCAGTAGCTAGATAATCTGCACATCCCTGGCTGTGAATGCTGGCACAGAAGTCCCAGAAAAGCCTGGTAGAAAATGAAAGCTTCGGGTAGACTTGAAACTTTAAATATGGCTCTGCAACTCACACCCAGAGCCATCCAGCCCTCCAGAGTCTTGCTGGCTCGGGTGACCGAGCAAAAACTCTGCCCATTAAGCTATTCAGGCAAAGGGGTGATCTCTAGGAAGTCAGCTTAAAATAAAATAAAAATAAGAATAAAAAACACAAAAATACACAGATATTAGCATGTGCATCCTGAAGAGGAAACGGATTTTGCCCACTAGTTTCCAGGCAAGTTTCTAAAGACGTGAAAGAAAAGAATAAATGAATAAACAAAGACCCACCTACAGCAACAACTCTCAAAGAGAAAAGCTCAGACTCTAGAGTTGTTCTCATCATTTCTAGTCAACATTGCACAGTTACAGCCAGCACAATACGACAAGAAAGGAAAACAATAGCATACATATTAAAAAAGACGTAATTTTTTGTTTGTTTTTTTAGGGTTTTTGCCATAGGGCACCTATGCTCACCAGAAAGACAGAGAAGGGGAAAGTAAGAAAGCACCCCCTGGGGGGATGGCCAGGCTGCAGTCCCTTCTCCGTTCTCCCCGTGGGATTTTGGGCACACACACACACGTGCCCAGTGTGATTTTCAAACTACCAGGTATAAACCACAGTTGATCAAGTAGGAGCATCTGCTGGCTCCAGAAGATGTACATTTTTTTTTTTTTTTTGGAGAGGTTTTCGCTATAGGGCGTGTGCGCTCCTCAGAAAGACAGAGAGAGACAGAGAGATAGAAAGCGAGAAATCACCCCCCGGGGGATGGCCACGCCACAATCCCCTCACCTCCATTCTCCTCTCGGTATCTTGGGCACGCACGCACACGCACCCGGCGTGAGTTTAAGCCACCAGGTCTGACATTCGAACCGCGGTTGGCTACATGGGAGTTCAGTGACATACCATTACGCTAACTGCTGGTCCCTAGATGTACATGTTTCAATCTAGCGAGCATGGTCCTGCATGTAGGAAATGCAAAAGATTCTGAAAAAAACAAAAAACAAAAAACAAAACCCAAGAACGTGGCTGGCCACAGTGGCACAGGCAGAAGCGACGCTCTGGAGCAGTGCTGGCGGCCACATGGGAGGGTCGTCTACCGAAACACCGTGCGCACACCTGTGATCCTGGCTGGCGGCCTGCCTAGGACAAGTGTGCTGCCAGGACCCTTTTGGGGATATCTTTCTCTCTCTTACTCTCTCTCTCCAAATAACATAGAACTAATAAACACGTTTTAAAATAGTCACAGAATACAAAATCAATCTGCAAAAATCAGTCTTAATATTAGCAGTAATGTGCTGGTTCTGTGGCGCAGTGATACCATGCTGCTCTAGAGAAGCTGGATCCAATATGAAGACCACGGTTCAAATCCCCAGCCTGGTCAGTGTAAAACGTGCCAGGCGGGCATGTGTGTGCTGGACAACTGACAGGCTAAAGGACAGAAGGAAGGGGACTGTGGCACGGCTGAATCCTACGGAGGGTGCTTATCTCTTCCTATTTCTTTCTTTTACTCTCACATGCACGTCACCCACTCTACCATGAATAAAGAACAAAAAAATTTTTAAAGTTAGCAATAAATATTTGAAATCAAATTAAGAAAATCATTCCATTGACAATAGCATCAAAAAGAATAGAAACTAAAGAATATATTTAATACAAGAAGTGTAAGAAAACATTGCTAAGGGAAATTAAACTGATCTATTAATAAAAAAGAATAAAGTATAAGAACTTACACTACCTATTTTCAAAATTTACTACAAAGTTACAGTTTTCAAAACAGCATGGGACTGACAAAATCAGACATGTAGGTGAGTGGAATAGAGAACAGTCTATTAACAGAAACTTACATTATGGTCAGCTAATTTTTGAGAGAGGCCAAAGCAATTTGATAGAGAACTGACAGTTTTTTTCAAGTATTACTGGTAAAATGACATCCACAGGCCAAAAATGAACTTAAGATCCTTACCATACAAAATAATCAACTAAAAATGATTATAGACCTGAATGCAGGAAGAAAAACTGTAAAGCTTCTACAACAAAACAAAATAAATACTCGTTATGATCTTGAGTTTGCAAATATTGGGTCATCAGAAAGTCAGGATGTACTTTTCTATGTTTTTCTATACAAAAATGTATCAAGACTTTTTAAACAACTCAGTATTTCTTAGCTATAACATCAAAACATGGCCAATAGAAAAAAAAAGGATAGTAAGCTGAACTTTATCAGCCTTTTCAACTCAAAAAACCATTTGCACTTCAAAAGATACTGTTAAGAAAAGACAAGTCTTAGTGTGGGATAAAATATTTTCGAATCATGTATCTGATAAAGGACTCATTCCCAGACTACATTAAGAACTATTAGAACCCAACAATAAAACAAATGAATAATTAGAAAATAGGCAGCCCCCCACCCCCAAAACAGACATTTCCCTAAATAAGATATACATATGGTTAATAAGCACATAAAAACATAACTCAAGGGAACCAGCAGTTAGCGTAATGGCTATGTCGCTGGACGCCCACATAGTCAACCATGGTTTGCGTCCCGGACCCGGTGGCTTAGAACCCATGCCGGGCGCGTGTACGTGCGTGCCCAAGATCCCGAGAGGAGAATGGAGAAGGGATTGTGGTGTGACCATCTCCCCTGGGGGGTGATTTCTCGCTTTCTGTCTCTATGTCTCTCTCTGTCTGTCTGGCGAGTGCACGCGTCCTATAGCGAAAAAAAAAAAAAAACTCTCCTAAGAAAAAAATATAACTCAAGTGTCATTATGGAAATGAAAACCACAATAAGGTAACACCTCGTTCCTATTAGAATGACTATAATAAACAAGACTGGACATACCAAGTATTGGTAAGGATGTGAAGAAAACGGAACTCTGGTTTGCTGATGTGAATGTGAAATGGTGTGCTGACTTTGGAAAACTGTTTTGTTGTTTCTTAAAAGTTAACCATAAGGGGACCAGCAGGACCAGCAGATGGCATAATGATTATGTCGCTGAACTCCCACGTGGTCAACCATGGTTTGAGTCCCGGACCCAGCAGCTTAAACTCAGGCCAGGTGTGTGTGTGTGTGTGTGTGTGCACGTGCATGCCCAAGAGCCTATGAGGAGCATGAAGGAGGAGGGATTGTGGTGTCGCCTGGCCAACCTTCCTGGGGGAGATTTTTCACTTTCTGTCTCTCTCCATGTCTCCAGCAAGTGCATGTACCCTAAAAATCTCTCCAAAAAAAAAGTTTACCATGGCCTGCAGGTGCCATGATGGTTAAGGCACTGGACTCCCACACGGTCAACTGAGGTTCTAATACCAGACCTGACGGCTTACTTTCTCACTTTCTCTAACTTGGTGCGCATACATGTCATACAGCAAATTTAAAAATCATCATCATAATAAATAAAATTAAATAATCCTTAAAAAAAGTTAAGCATGAGTCTACCATATGATCAAGTAATTTTATCCATAGTTACATCACCAAGAGAAATGAAAACACATGCCTGCACTGATTGGTATGTGAATGTTAACAGCAGCACGATGACTTAACAGCTAAGGGAAAAAACATCCCAAATGTTCCCATTGGATGGCTAACAAGATATGGTATATCCAAACAGTGGAATACCGCTCTGCAATAAAGAGAACAAATACACGCTACAACATTGGGGGGGTCTCACAGACATTACTGCAAGCGCAAGAAGCCAGACACAAAAGATTATGGCTCCATCTACATGAGAGGACTTCAGAAAGTTTGTGAAAAATGGAATTAAAAGATAAAAATTAAAAAAACATACATTTTATTTCTCAACATAAAACCCCACCAAGTTCAAGACACGTTTGTAGGTGGTGATAACATTTCATTTAGTCCATCCCTAAAGAATGGGGCCCCCTGGGAATTTAACCCATCAATCCAGTCTATATGACATTATTAACTAACGAAAAAGGAGTTCCCTTTAAAGGTTTTAAGAGTGTAGAAACAAAAGTCAGTCAGAGGAGCCAAATTAGGACCGTGAAGTGATTGCCTAATGATTTCCCACCGAAGTGCTCACAAAATTACCCTTGTTTCATGAGAGGAAGGAGCAGAAATACAGCCATGGTGGAGGAAAACTCTGGTGAAGCTTTTCCAGATGCTTTTCTGCTAAAATTTTGGCTACATTTCTCAAAAGACCCTCATAATAAATAAGCAGATGTTAACGTTTTTTTTTTGCCCTCCAGAAAGTCAGCAAGCAAAATGCCTTGAGCATCCCAATAAATTGTTGCCATAACCTTTGCTCTTGTTTTTTTTTGTTTGTTTGTTTTGTTTTTTTTTTTAAGAATGATGAGAGCAGTTAGTGTAATGGCTATGTCGCTGGACTCCCACATAGTCAACCGCGGTTCGTGTCCCAGACCTGGTGGCTTAAACTCATGCCAGGCACGTGTGCATGCGTGCCCAAGATCCCGAGAGGAGAATGGAGGAGAAAGGATTGCAGTGTTGCAGTGTGGCCATCTCCCCTGGGGGTTGATTTCTTGCTTTCTGCCTCTTTGTCTCTCTCTGTCTGGCGAGCGCATGCGCCCTATAGCAAAAACCTCTCAAAAAAAAAAAAAAAAGAATTATTTACTTACTTAATTTATTCATTCATTTCTTTAAATTTGACCAGAGAGAGAGATAGGAAGAGAGAGAAAGTAAGAAAAGCAAGCCACCCCGTCCAAGACTCGAACTGTGATTGGCCATGTGGGAGTGTCCAGCGCCCCAACCACCACACCACCTGCTGGCCCCATAATGTTTGCTCTTGATCAGTCCACTTCTGCTCTGACTTGACCACTTCCACTTCTTGTTAGCCACTGCTCTGTGCACTGTACTGAGGAGCATACTGGTAAAGCCATGTGCTGTCTCCTCTTAATAATTTCTTTGAAAAAAAATCCTTCAGGATCTTGATCCTACTTATTTATATGCTCAACCTAAATTTTTCAGTTACAAAGGAGTAAGCTGAACCAACTGAGTTGTCTTTGGTGTAGAATATTGTTTTTGCTGTTAATCATTGGTCTTCTTCAATTAGGGCATGAATAAGATTTTTTTTTTTCTTTACAAATTAATATGGATGTTCTGCTGTTGTGGGGTCATCTTCAACATTGTTTTATCCCCTTCTAAAATGAGTTATTCAGGGGTTAGCAGATGGCATAATGGTTACGTTGCTGGATTCCTATGTGGTTGACTATGGTCTGAGACCTCGCCCCAGTGGCTTGAAACTCATACTGGGAGCATGTGCAATCCCAGGAGGAGAATGAAGGAGAAGGGACTGCAGCGTGGTCATCTCTCCTGGGGTGGGGGGTGATTTCTTTTCTGTCTATCTGTCTCTATCTGACTCTCTGGTGAACACATGTGCTCTATAGCAAAAATCTCTCTAAAAAAAACATGAATTATTCATGGGGCCGGCAAGTAGCGTGGTGGAGGCATTGGACTCCCAATGGCCAATCAAGGTTTAAATCCTGGACCTGGTAGCTTACTTTCTCACTTTCTCTCTCTCTGGAAAAAAAAAATTAATTTAAAAAGGTAAATAAATAGTTATTGAAAAAGTGAGTTATTCAGTTGTATGTCATCATTTTCCCACCCAAACTTCAGCACAAATTTGATGTTTATTCTTGCTTTGGTCTTGCTCTGAGAGGGGCTCTTTCAAACTGATGTCTTAGTCTTCTTTTTTGGTTTGCTTTGTTTTGCTTTTGCTTTTTGTTATCGGCACGTACACTCACCAGAGAGAGACAGAGAAAAAGAAAACGAGAAGTCACTCCTTAAAGTGGATGGCCACATTGCAATCCCTTCTCTTCCAGTCTCCTCAGGATTTTGGGAATGCAAATATTTATGTCTGATGTGAATTTCAAGTCACCAGGTCCGGGGCTCAAACCGTGGTCAGCCATTTTAAAGTCCAACACCTTAACCACCACACCACACTTTGACCTCTTTCTAAGTGTTTCAAACTAGATCCTCTACAGACATGGTTTGACAAGTTAGTACAGGTTTATTTTGGTGCAAAAAAAATCTAAATCCATGCATGTTTTTTCCATAATATGCATTTTTCTGAACTTTTTGAAGACTCCTCATAGTTGGAGAAAGTCAAACCTATAGAGACAGCAGATCACTGGTTGTCTGGGGCTGGGAGCAGATATAGGATTAATTGTAAATGTGCACAAATAAAGTTTAGGGGATGATGAAAATATTCTAAAATTTGACTCTGGAATAGCTGCCCAGCTATACATTTGGTAAAAAAGCATGGAATTGTATACTTACAATGGGTATATTTTACAGATGCAAATTATACTACTTTATACTTCTATAATACTTTAAAAAATCAAACACAATATAACATACCAAAAAGTAGAAAAACTGAAGAAGTCAAGGCAAAGGCAAAAATGGGTAAGAAAAGAGTAAGCTGGTATGACTAGTCCTGTTTGGTTACTACGGGGAGCTGCCAATTTAGCTCCAAGCTTCCTCCAGGCTGAAGCTAGGAGAGAAATAAAATTATTAATAGTATGTCAGTGGTTCTGAAAGTTGGGGTCTTTCTGGGGGTGTTACTTGGGAATCTTGGTAAGACTGATGCCTGACTCCAACCATAGAAATTAACTTATAATAACAAGGAGGTCTCCACTGCACAGGGATTCCAGTTTGGAAACCATTAGAACTACATAGTATAAGATTTTCATTGTCCATAGATAAAAATGAACAATTGTTTCAGAAAGTACTGAGTTCTGGGAAGAATTTCTGCTGTGGGTCTTCTTGAGAGACTATTTCATAGTGGACTATGTAAGATAGCTTTACCCCCCAACCAGGAGAAAATAATTAATAGACATAAGAATGCATGTAAACGAATGACATAGGCTATGGAACGGTGTACCACAGCAGAGCCAAAACGACACTGACAATTCAACATGTACTTCAAAACAAACAAACAAACTCCAAAACCTAAAACCAAACTAGTAGAACTGTTTCCACATGCCTCCTACACACTGCATGCTTTGAGAAACCATACTATATCCCATTATGATATATGATTATAAGTAAATGAGAAATCACAGTAGCCACTCCCCACAGTGGGCTCTGAATGTACAGAGCGATTCTTCTGACCTTAGTGTGGCCAATGGGACTGGGGGCAGCTGAGCCTCTGTGCCTGTGGCCTCTAGCCTTCAATAGTCCCCTCCATCTATATCAGCATACTGGACAAATCTGGAGAGAGACAGACAGACAGAAAGGGAAATTGAGAAATCCCCAAGGTGGATGGCCATGCTGGAATTTCTTCTCCTCCATTGTCTTCTCAGGATTTGGGGCATGCATGCAGGTACACATACCCATTGTGTTTTTCAGGTCTCTGAGTCTGAGACTTGATCTGCAGAGTTGGCCATGTGGGATCCAGCACTTTAACCATCAAGCTACCTGCTGGCCCCCAAATGCTGTATTTTAATACTATGTGTTATAAAATAAAAAAGATGGCACTCACTCTGTCTAAAAGGTATCTAGAACAGCTGTAATTTTCTTAAATATTCCTTTAAAATTATTTGTTTAATTTTATTTATTGTTTATTTTAAGAATCAGTTATTTTATTATTATTACTTAATTTTCTATAGGGCACATACAGTCACCATGTGGGAGTCCAGCACCTTAACCACCTGCTGGCCCTATATTATTACTTTTTAATTTGATCTGAGAGAGACAGAGAAAGAGGTATGAGTGAAAATGGGAAAGCAAGCCACCAGGTCTGGGACTCAAACCATGGTTAACCATGTGGGAACTCAGTGCCTTAACGACCATGCTGCCTGCCAGCCCCCACAATTTTCTTTTAACATGCTAACTCTCAGTATAAAACAAAAATATAGTTCCGTTAAACAATTCCATAAAGGGCCAAACGTGTCTGGTTGTTTTATATCTGCCTTCATTTATCCCATAACATTATACGTAGCTACAAAACCACTTGAACGCCTCTGAGGTGGTACTTATGCTAATGAGTTTAAGTTATTTATTAATGAGGTCAGCTTTATTTGCCACAGTTAGTTTACCCAAAGGGCTGGTTGTGTTTCCCAGTGAATACTCTCCAATGCCTAAGACATTCTGAAAAGCCTATGATGCCCACTTCTGCAAATCCACTTTTTTATATGCAACGTTTTTCCTCAAAGTTTTCTTTCTCTTTCTCTTTTTCCTTCCTTCCTTCCTTCCTTCCTTCCTTCCTTCCTTTTAATGCAAATTTAAACCTCACTGTAGGGGCCAGCAGGTGGTGTGTTTGCTAAATTGTTGGACTCCCACAAGGACGACCATGGTTCAAGTTCTAGACCATGAAATTCATACCGAATGGCATGTGCATGTGTGCTCAAAATCCTAAGAGGAGACTGGAGAACAACAGATTGCAGTGTGATCAATTCACTGGGGGATGATTCCCTCACTTTCCCCATCTGTCTCTCTGCAGCAAGCACACACACCATATATCAAAAACAACGAAAACCCTCACTGTAACTACAGCATAAACTACTTCGCGTGACATAAGCTACTAGGTCACTGGGAAAGTCATGATGTATTTTCCTACGCAAACATGAATTGTCACTTTCCTGACAACCCCAAATATGGTATATTCATGTTATTTATAAGGGAATGACCTTAGAATTGAAAAATATACATATATACTTAATCTATAGTTTGAACCTTCCCCTCTCCTTTCCCTCACTTTAAGTTAGTTCCACATATGATGACTGCTTGTAAGGCCTATCACTAGGGAACATTAAGAACGTAGCCTTCAGAATTTCTCCAGGACATGCAGTGTCACATAAAATTGCTGGCACCAAAGCCCACCAGTGTGGGCTGTGGCTTATGGCTCAATATATTCTTCTGGTCACCTGCAATCCCTACTCAGGAGAATAGTCCAATTGGAATGTTTCACCAAATATGAATTTCAAGATATAGCCTTGAGAAGTACACTATTCCATCTTTTTGGTTCTCTACCCCATTAGTTGTACCGCTGTACCAGAGTTGCACCAACTATAGACAGCAAAATCATCCTACATATTCATTTCCCATATGGCACATCAGAGTCCTAGAACAAGAGCTCCTGTTTTAAATAAAAAAGTTAAGTTCTTGCCTATGTAACTACACTATTCCATTTAACTATAAAGAGATTCCACTCCTCCCTAATGAATTTTTACTCTCTATAAAAGTGAACCATGAGAATTTTACTCTACTTATGTGAATATTAAATCACTTTTGTTTACTCTGAAAATGAAGAACCATATGAATACACTCCAATACGTCGACTGTATCATTGAAAGAGAATCTCAGAGAAAACTATAAATATGAGGATGCCCAAAAAGACAAAGTAGTGTATGAATCTTCAGCAGTTATGGATAGAGCTTCAGTAAAAACAATAAGCCCAAAGTTTTTTTTTTTTAAGTACCCTTAAGTCACTTTATTAATTTAAAATGTATCACAAATATAGAATTCATTCTGCTGCAATCCCCTTGAGTCATCTTGTTAAATTTTGTCATGACATGTGTTACTGTAGTCCTACACTTTTACCTTTGCACTTTGTAGTATGTAGCAAAGCGACATAATTAACCACTGGTAGGTAGTGTTTACGTTAGTTCTCAAAAGGTTAAGAAGCTGATTATAGCTAAAATCAGCTTTGCCCGAGGCTTCAGGGGCTCTGTGTAATCAAATTAGACAAGCAGGGCACAGTGTCACTAACACAAACCAGCGGCACTTTCTTCCTTGCTTTGACCCTTCCCCCCCCTTTTTATTAGGGGAACAACTCATGCTTTATGCTTTTACGAGATAATTTTAAAAGATGTGCTCCTCTTAAAATTTGGCACGCTATTTCCTAAGATGTCCTCCTGTCCAAAAGGTAGAGAGAAAATTTGGGGAAAAAAAAAAGTCTTGCTGGTTAAAAAAGAACTGTATATTTAGACTCACTGAAATGTTTTAAAGAAAGTATTTTTGCAAAAAGCAGGTGACAACATTGTCACGTGTACATTAGATTATGGACACTTTCTAGCTTTAGACAGACTGTTAGTTTTGTTCTGGGGGGGAAAATGGCACAATGCTTACTCTGCTTCTGGGAGAACTCAGCGAGCTCTATAAACACTATAGATAACACATTAGCATTTCTAAGAAACCACAGGAACCCACTCTCCGAGTTATAGCTCATCCTCTCTCCATCTCTTCTCTTTGAAGCCAGGCAAGGTGAACTATCTAATGGACGTACTTAAGAAGAAGGTTTAATAAGCCTGGGAGAAGAGCAAATCAACCCTACTTCAGACACTTTCTTTCTACAAGGTTCTATATTTAAATGCATTAAGAAGTATTAGTCCAGTCCAAATCTTGCTGCTTCTGAAACTAAAAAGAACACAAATATGAACACTAAATGATATTAAAAGAGAAAAGTAATGCAAAAGTTTTCAAATAATTTATTTAATTTTATTTCTTCTTCAATTTGAAGAGAGACAGACAGAGAAGGGGAGAGCAAAAAAAGTTAGTGCCAGGTCTTGGACTTGAACCACAGTTGGCCGTGTGGGAGTCCAGTGCCTTAACCTTCATACCACCTGCCAACCCCAAGCAATGCAAATTTAAATAAAAATCAAGAATGTTGTTCTCACCAAAATTAATAAATCATTGTTAGAACAACAGGCAACCCTGGTTTAATCTTCTTATACTTGACTTTAAACTTGTAGTTCAAATTCTACATATTTATTTCTTTGCTTGAAATACTGAAGTAAAACAAATATAAACATCCCTCAAATGAGTGATCAAGAGAACACGAGTTTTGCTAATGATTTATTCTGGATGATAAAATCAAAACGTGTTGTTTTAATTGATTAAGTCAGAAAGAGTTCCTGGAGAAGTCAAATCTTGCTATTTGCACAGTCAGACAATTTCTGCTAATCCAGCAGTACTTAACAAATTCACATGTGGTTAGCTTGTCCTGCCATAGCTGTATATCACATTCCTGTGCTGCAAGCTGTGCACGAAAAAAATCAATATGCCAAGTTTAACAAAAGGACAGGAAACATGATGTTCTCCTATATTTTCAATGAACCTCAAATGACTCTGCTGTTCATCTTCAGTACAATTTATGGCAGAGAAATGTATTCTTCAATGGAGATGAAGAAAAAAAACGACAATGGAATGAATTATATAAATTCAGAGCTGAAGTTCTGCCTTATTCTATAATAACCATTTATTTAGAACATTCTGACACTCTTGATTCATTGTGCACAGTAGAGTCAGCCGTTCACGACGCACGGCTTTTAAGAGATGTATATTGTCTATTTGTGATAACACGTTGACACACATATTTAATTTAGGTTTGGAAGACTTTCCTTCTAATTTCTCCTTTTACATGTGGAACTTATGATGAGAACTTAGCTACTGCGCAAATGCTTTAAATGATAACACTGAGAAAGAAAATCCCAGTGGGTCCTGAGCTACTGCATTGGTTAATTGATTCTGGATTTTTACATCTTCTTTGACTGCTGCAGAAGTACATTATGTGTGGAAGTAGATTAGGATGAAAATGCTAAGAATGAGGTAGGAGTGGTCATGACCAATAGGTCAGCACCGAGCAGTGCCATGTCTGCCTTCTCAACTCAGCGATGTGGAACTAAGTGTGGCAAAACAACCAGTGAGTTGGACTTCGGCCAAAGGATTCGGAACTGTTGCCACAGTTGCTTTTTTTTTTTTTTTGGTAAAGACAGAATTGGCTTTGGAAACTTTAAAAGGGCCGTACACACAGAAAATAAGAAAGCGGAACAAAGCACATACACAGAGGAACTCACACATATGGACAATTCTTTGGTAATTTCTTTCATTCCAATGAGTAGTGGGAAATGGATTCATGACACAAGGCTGGGGACAGCATGTAACTAACTGATCAGTACTAAAGGTATAAATTATTAATAAGACACACCCAGAACCATGCTTGTTCCTAACTTTCTATTAACGTATCATTTATAAGACAAATTCCATTCATAGATTAATGTGCCATTTTAAAGAGGATAGGTGTAAACTCCCAATCATCAACTAACGATGCAATGATTTTAAGTGCTGAGTAATATTAATGTTGCTGTAAATGATCATTTTAGCATAATTCATATTCTTATTTCAAAATAGAACACGGCTCAGAACAGTGAGAAGTTTTGCATGGAAATTGAGGAACTTGGGGAAAACGTTACCCCAAGGCAGACAAGTCATAACTGAATTGTATAACACAGTATTCTGGTAAGTCTTCCACCCTCAGTTAGCTGTATGCCTCTAGTATACAATTTACCCTCAGGAAGTGAGAGATTTCATACTTTCTGGAAAATGCTGAACTATCATAACAGCAACAAAAGGGCCTTGCCCATTTACTTCTGGGAGTGGCTTATTACTGAGGAAAGTACCCTAACACGTACTGAGTTTAGGCTAACTGCAAATTCAAATTATTTCCCCACTTCTATTGACTTTATATTTTCTAGTTTTTATTTCCTCTTTCCTTCTAAAGATTCCTTGATAATAGCTCTTCCCTCTTCATTAACAGAAATCATCTATTAATAAAATTTCTCTATAACGTTATTGCCAATAAATCAATCCTACTTGTGATGCAGATGACTGATCTCCATTTGTTTATTTTTTTGTTTATTCATGACAGTGTGTTTATACATGAGAGAGAGAGAGAGAGCTTTTTCAGAGCTCGATTTTGCTATGATTTCTTCCTTGATCTCCAGCCCACCCGAACACTGGGCACACGTGGGCATGCCTGGTGTGTTTTTAGGCCAACTTGCTTGGGGACTGGAATCTTGGTTGGCGTATGACTTTCAGCTCCATAGTCAGATAGCTACTGGCTGTGCCATAGCGGCTAGGCCTGGTCTCTGTCCTTGAGATACTCTTGTTCTCTCTCTTTTTAAATAATTATTTAATTTAATTTTATTTGTAATTATTTTTATTTGACCTGAGAGAGAGAGAGAGAGAGAGACATAGAGGATGAGAAAGCAAGTCATCAGGTCTGGGACTCAAACTGCAGGCGACCATGTGGAAGTCTAGCGTCTTAACCCCCATGTCACCTGCCAGCCCCACTACTGTTCTCTCTTAGCTGTCTTCTTTAGACATCCTATTATGTCTTTACATTCAACATGATGGGGCTTATCTTCTTTTTTTTCTAGCACTACTCTATTTCAGCAGCATTGCTGGTATCCTCACGTCTTGTCTGCCCACGCAGGAGCTTTCTCCATAACTTTTATATGCCTCAAAATGCCAAAAACCCGTCACAAAATTCTCCTGAGTTTTCTACCAAGACTGTTGTCTATAGGCCAAAATGAACCAGCTGTTGCAGGCCGAAATGTTTGATCTGTATGTTTCTCAGGCTACAGTGTGCTTATTTTCTCTGAATTAAGGCACTAGAAGAGAATCTCATTGCTGGAAAAGATTATGGAAAACATCTACTTAACTATAATCAAGATAATAAGAAATCCAGGGAAACTCAACGACTGGTCCAAGGCCACACATTGATTAGTGACTCAGCTTTCTGAACTGACACTTGCTGCTTTAGTCTCTTGCAATGATTATGCTACTCCAGACAGAATGGGACAGAGCCATGGATTAAGAAATTGCCTACAGGGGTCAACAGGTGGTGTGGTGATTAAGGCACTGGACTCTCACACAGCTGATTGCAGTTCAAGTACCAAATCTGGTGGTTTGAAAATCACTCTAGGTGCATGTGTGTGCATTCCCAAAATCCTGAGAGGAGAGGAGAATGGAGGAGAAAGGATTGTGGCATTTGTGGCATGGCCATCCCCTCTGGGGGTCGATTTCTCACTTTTCCTCCCTCTGCCTCATGTGCCCTATGGCAAAAACCTAAAAAAGAAAAAAAGGCTTATGGATTAGGTTTCTATCACTTCCTGTGGTTTCTACTGCTACACCTTCTGTGTACTTGTTCATCATATCTCAATGTGACTCCTGGCTTCTCCTCCTCACTGATTCTCCCTCCTTACCTGTCTGTTGAAAGACAGGGACAAATACTATCTTGCTCACAAGCTGCTGTGATCTCATTATTTCCTTGCAGAAGTGCTTAGTAAACATCCTTCCTCAGTCAAACTGAACATCTCAACATGCCCTTCTACCTGTGAAAAGGAAAAATTGGATTTCTCATTTATCCCCCTGTTTCGTTCCTTTTCTTCTAGTAATACAGATCGAAAATCTTTTGGTTTTTACTTCCAACACTAAAAATTCATCTGGATTCACACTCTTTAAAAAAAAATCCTTTCTTGGGGAAGAAAGGGGGGGGCCCAGCAAAAAAAAAAAAATTGAACAGACACAAGAATGGAAGGGTATCTGTTGAGTACGATGTGTTTGGTAAAAATCTTTGACTTGATTGGCATGAGATGTATGTATTCTTTGAAAAACCATATTGTATGCTGTAAAGATATACAATGATTAAATGCAAATAAAAAAGCATCGCTAAAAAAAAGAAAAAGATTTACTTTTATGATTCAAAAAAAAAATTTTCCTCATTTTCCTTATGCTTACTTTTCTAACCATTTCAGGGTAGGTGCTCCTCTCTTCCAATCTTTTTTTTTTTTAAAGACTTTTTTTTTTTTTGAGAGGTTTTTGCTATAGGGCGTGTGCGCTCGCCAGACAGACAGAGAGAGACAGAGAGATAGAAAGCGAGAAATCACCCCCCAGGGGGTATGGTCACGCCGCAATCCCTTCTCCTCCATTCTCCTCTCGGGATCTTGGGCACACACGCACATGCGCCCGGCGTGAGTTCTAAGCCACCTGGTCCAGGACGCGAACCGAGGTCGACTACGTGGGAGTCCAGCGACATAGCCATTACGCCAACTGCTGGTTCCTCTTCCAATCTTCAGCAATGGAAGAGATTGTCTTATTATAGTTTCCCCTTATCATCAGGCCTCTTTTTCATATCTTTTCAAGACGCCCACTTAGTTCTTTTTTTATTTTATTAATTAATTTTTTTCAATTCATTTTCTTCCATACATTCAATCACATTTGTCTTACAGAGTGGATATTTCAACAGCCATCCCACTTAGGAGTTCTTTACGAAACCCAGCCTCATGTTACTGCCATTGTTTGATCTTCAATATTGCTTCCGCACATCCTTAATGTCAGAAACATAGAACCCAATGATTGACACAGATATTAAAGATTATTTAATCTACCCAATCTAAGAATTCCCTCTATCAAATTCATAAAAAGTAATCATCAAGCCTTTATTTGAACACTTCAAACAATGGAAAGCTTGCCAGTTTATCATCCATTTCTTAAAACACTTTAGTCATTATATTGAACCTATTTTATGTCCGTAATCCACGATCAAAGTCTTTGTCATGAGCTCTATTCAGAACTTCATATATGGATTGAGATTGGGAACGGCTAAACCGGTAAGTCTTCTGTGAGTTCTTTTGGTATCCTCTCTTTCAGACCTGGATGCTAGCTGTTAGATTTCAAGAGATGCTTCTCCCTCAGTGGTACTACATATCTGCTATCAACTGTACCAAATCATTCATAGAAAATAATTTTTAAAATATAACTGGACATGGGGCCAGCAGGTGGTGTGGTAGTTAAGAGTGCTAGACTCCCACATGGCCGACCACGGTTCAAGTCCTGCACCTGGCGGCTTGCTTTCTCACTTTCTCACTTTCCTCTCTCTCTCTCACTACTCTGGTCAAATTAAAATACATAAATAAAATAAATAAAGTTCAATAAAATAAGTCTTTAAAAAATATATAACTGGACCATTAAAGGAAGAATAAATGAAAATCACTCAGGCCAGCAAGTGGCGTGGTGGTTAAGGTACTGGACTCCCACATGGCCAACCACAGTTAGAGTCCCAGACCAAAGGAGCTTGAAAAATCACCTTGGGTGTGTATGCGTGAGTGCCTAAAATCTTGAGAGAAGAATGAAAAAGGGACTGCAGCGTGATCATCCCCACTGGGGGTGATTTCTCACTTTCCCCCCTCTGTCTCTTTCTCTCTTCAGCAAGCCCATGTGCCCCATGGCAAAAACCTAAAAGAAAAAAATCTGCAGCTGATGATACTTTTCATTTCTTGAAAACTGGCTTGCAGCATGTTTTAGTACCTTGTAACAAGGCAGCTACTTGGGTAAAAGTCTAGGACAAGCTCGAATGTTAATACATTAACTTTTACATATATAGAAAACTATATACTCATGAGACTCTTTTCTCTTACTTGAGAAAACGTGTGTGTCCAAGAATTACATTTCAGACATTTATGATGGACAATTTGTGTTTTGCTATTTTCTTTTTACTCATATATTTATAAGGCTAAATATCCGACTATCACCTTACTAAAGTGGTGGTGCAGCCAAAATCATATCTACCATGTACGCTTTTGAAGTACACATAATAAAAAATTTACATGTATGTCAACATATTCCAAGGCTTTGTGGCAAAAGGCATAATTTAAGAAAAAGAGGCCAATTAAAGAAAGACATACTAAATATGGTCTACTTTCATGGCAAAACTCTTAAAAATAAGCAAATGTGATAATTCCCTGGACTGGTTTAACTTTAAGATTCATTTAAAGGGTCGTTTTTAATTTGATAGGTTTGGAAAGGGGAAGGCGGGAAGCAGAGGGGTGGAACCTCGGGAGGCAGCTCTGGAAGATGAATTGCTGTCAGGGTGAAGCGGCTGGTTACAGTAATAGCTGGAAACCATAAGTGTTACAGGCTTTGAAGTCAGTTCAGCTTTGATGTCTTACTCTCATAGTTAATCGTAAGATAGTATGGAAGAGGGGAAAATAAGACTTTGCAATGCTGTCCTTGGTGTTCTTGCTCAGAAAAGCCTAGCAAGAAAAAAGACTGGTGTCAGTATGAACTTGAAGTGTAGCACTGGTTTGCTCTTTTTTATTTAACTGGAATTGTTATTTTTGAGGCGAGTACATGGATATACAGAAGTATTCCTACATCTGTCATTAGAATATGTGAATCCATGAATAAGGACGCAGGTTGATGACGATTTGAGGCTGTTACAATGCTATGTATTGTTTAGACAGAGGAGTCCCAACCTTGAGGAACTTGCTAGCTAAGGACTGAGAATCTCACTGCAGGCAGTAAAATTCACAGGAAGAAGTCTTAGTCTTATCTAGTGCAAAATCACAACCCAGAGAAGCTGCCTTGTTTTGGAAACAAAAAATTGAAATGCAAAGTACTCACATGCATTAGCCACAACCAATAGACACTGGAAATGAAATAAAAATGAAATAAAAAAAAGTAAGAGCATCTTGTGAATTCTTGGCTAAAAGAAAAATGATGGGATTTTCATGGTTAGCTGGAGCATTGGTTCCCTAACTTCAGTCATTTATGTAAAACTTTTATGCATTTTTGCCATATGCAAAAACTACCAGAACTATTAAAATATTCAGCAGTTTCTTTTTCTTTTTAAAAATTATTTATTTAATTTAATTTGTTATTATTATTATATTTTAATTTGTTATAGAGCATGCACACTCACTGGAGAGAGACAGAAAGAGAGAGACGAAAAGTGAGAAAACAAACTGCCAGGCTCGCGCTCAAATCACCATGGGTTACGTGGGGAATCCGACACCTTAACCACCACACCACCTGCTGGTCCCACTCAGTTTTTTTATTTTTAATTATTATTTTGTCTTATTTTTTAAATTAAAAAAAATTTTTTTTTTAGAGATTTTTGCTATAGGGTGCGTGCGCTTGCCAGACAGACAGAGAGAGACAGTGAAACAGAAAGCGAGAAATCACCCCCAGGGGGGATGGCCACACCGCAATCCCTTCTCCTCCCGGGATCTTGGGCACGCACGCACACGCACCCGGCGTGAGTTTTAAGCCACCGGGACCAGGACTTGAACCATAGTCGACTATGTGGGAGTCCAGCGACATAGCCATTACGCTAACTGTTGATCCCTTATTTTGTTTTATTGAAGTTGACCAGAGAGAGAGAGAGACAGAGAGAAAGAGAGAGAACGAAAGTGAGAAAGCAAGCTGCCAGGTCTGGGACTCGAGCCATGGTCAGCCATGTGGGAATCCAGCATCCCTAACCACCATGCCACCTACTGGCCCTCAGCAGTTTCTTTATATCCATTTACTTGCTTTATTTGTCTAGTCCTAGCCAATACTATCCATTAAATAGGTTTCATGTATTATTCATATCTTCTTCTACTACATAGTATATTTGGAACAAATAAATAACCATTGAAATAAAAAATGTTTCACCCGTGACTCCTAAAGGGTGTGTGTAATAAAATGCTGAGATGGACGACTCAAATGAAGAGTGCATCCTAATGATCTCTTGTGGTACTTGAATGAAAACTATGATTTTTAAGTCTGTGCTCTTAAAGTATGTAGATGTTCACATGTCCAGTGACCTAGATTACTTGAATTTTAAATATATTTTTCTTTTCTTTGGGGTTGTGTGGTTTGATGCTCCCCACCTTAAACACTTGGTTTAGTTACTGAAACCTGCTCTGGCTTACTTTATGAAGAGTAAATAATTTGTAGTTTAAAAAAAATCTATAATCCGTATAATGGTAATGACAGCCTGAGACTAAGGTGGCAATATAAAAGGTTGAAAGGGGAAATGCTTCCTTTCAACTCATTCTCAGGAGCCTGTTGCTATAAAAGACAAAAAAAAAGTTTTCTAGCTTTTCTAAGCGGAAAGAAACTACAGAAATCATCTCGCATGTGGGACTTCAATGAAGAAAAGAATGATTAAAGTTCTAAGGCGTTCCTATTGTTTATGTGTTAGAATCACATGAGATAAGAAGAAGCCAGAGCCACAAACTAGAAGAGGGTAAACTACCCCTCATGAAAACAAAAGTTTATTCTTCTGTTAAATTCTTATCCGTTAAGTGCGTTGTGGTTGACTGTAAACATAAACAAAAGCCACTGGTGGGCAATTAAATTTGAAGAAGTAGCCCATAAAAAGTGGAATATTCAGTATGTATTAGGATCAGTTACACCACATCTGATTTAATAGTCAGGTTTTAAGCCTTCCTTTTCTAATACATGTTAAATGTTCTCAACAAATCACGTTCTGTAATGTAGCCAAGTGACAATTTCAATGTAGTCTCAGGCTGGTAGGACAAGAACATTAAAGCAAATTAAACTGTAATCTTTCATCTCCATTAAAAGGCTGAAACTCTGCAGGCATATGTAACAAGAACTTTAAAATGAATTTGCCATTCCCAAAGTCATCTCACTAGACAGGAAAGAGGAACTTGGCATGTGACCAGTAAATTATGAGAGAGCAACACCTCCGGGTTAGAGGGCACTGATGACCTCAACAAATCTTCCCAGCTCAGGCAACAGATTAAGCTGGGGGGTAGGATGGCCTACAACCTTAACCTGTTAATACCTTTAAATTCTTAAGAGTGACCTCTTGTCTGCTCTTTCATATTAGTTGTTAGTTACACTAATTACAGCTTAGCTGGTATTGTTGGTACCAGTTCCCCCCAACTCAAAAGACATGGGGAGAAAGGTTATCTCTAATAGCTCCAAATAACTCGGCCAAATTCTGTTGTGCACATTAGCAGCACTCACCTCCAGTTTTGAATGGGTCTTTTATGGACATCAAAGGAAAGACACTAAAAGCAACGTGTGTTTGTGGATTCTATAAAGCATTTCATATAGGAAGCTGTAAAAATAAGAACAGTAACTTCTCCGGTGGCTAGAACTTTAGAATGGTGTAAAACAAGGTAATTTATTTTATTTTCTAATGTTTATTTCCAACATACAGGACATGTGCTTTCAAATGTAAGGAGCTACATATATCTTAACCCTGCTGGTGAAGTAAAAATTCTCAGCCCATGAAATCCCCTCAAAATTTATGGTTTTTAGAAAGCGATAATGAAATTTCTATCATGATCTTTTAGAACTGTTTTAAGTTCAACATTTACATTAATGTTAACCTAAGATTATATGGAGTTGTGCACAGGGCTCCAAATTCCATTTACGAAGATTCAAATACCATCTGTGAAGCTGCAGTAAATTACCTTGTAACATTAATCTTTAAACAAAGCACTAAATCAGAACAGAAACATACCAAAGAGATTTGGAGCAAGAGAGTTATAACTGAACTATCGAGATTAATGTAAATACTTTCACACATAAGAAGTGCAGCTTCTCAATATCATGTTGCTTTTGTTTTGAATGAAACATATAAAGTTTCTTCTAAATCTTAAAAATAAATTACTAGTATCTAAATAGCACCAATAATATTTTTGGTACCCACAACAAAAAAAGAACAGTGGAAATGAGGACTGAATGGAGTTGTACTCCAAGTTAAGAAACACAATAATGAAAAGATAATTTTTACACAATGCACATATTAGGAAGGAATTATTAACATTACAAAAAGAAACTTTGTTTTATAAAGGATAGTCTTTAAACCAAACTTAGTGTTCTTAAAAGATGTCAACAACAGAAATGTGACTTAAATTAAACTCTTTGGGAAAATGAAGACCAATAACATTCATTTAGATTTTTATGTATTATCAGATCCGAGAAATTATTAATTTTATGATTCATTATTACGTCATATACCACTTAGAAAGAAAAAACATTGCCAGTTAAGCTATGACATAATGCTTTCTTTTCACACTGATTGCAAGATACATTTAAATGTTATTTAGTTAAAATGGTGTTTCATAATCAATGACATATTCTATTTTATAATAAAGTACCTTATTTAGCAATATATCTAATGAATAAGTTGTTTTTCTGAGAGATATCTGACTTTGAAATATAGTAGTCACTGGGCAATATAGTAGTCACTGGGCAATGTCAAAAAATTTAGTTGTATAGAAAGCATTGAAGGGGGTGAGCAAATGGTGTAGCAGTTATGTTGCTGAACTCTCTAGATTTTTATGTATTATCAGATCCGAGAAATTATTAATTTTATGATTCATTATTACGTCATATACCACTTAGAAAGAAAAAACATTGCCAGTTAAGCTATGACATAATGCTTTCTTTTCACACTGATTGCAAGATACATTTAAATGTTATTTAGTTAAAATGGTGTTTCATAATCAATGACATATTCTATTTTATAATAAAGTACCTTATTTAGCAATATATCTAATGAATAAGTTGTTTTTCTGAGAGATATCTGACTTTGAAATATAGTAGTCACTGGGCAATATAGTAGTCACTGGGCAATGTCAAAAAATTTAGTTGTATAGAAAGCATTGAAGGGGGTGAGCAAATGGTGTAGCAGTTATGTTGCTGAACTCTCATGTAGGTGACCTTGGTTCGAGTCCTAGACCAGGTGGTTTGAAACTCACTGTGGGTATGTGTGTGTGCATGCCCAAGATCCTGGGCGGAGAAAGGAGAAGGGATCGAGGCATGGCCATCTCCCCTGAAGGGTGATTTCTCACTTTCCTTCTCATTGTCTATGTTCTCTCTCTCTGATGAGCACATGCGCCCTAAAGCAAAAAAAGAAAAAAAGATTCCAAAAAAAAGCATTGAAAGGACACTGACCATTGTATTTTCTACCTTCCTTAAGTATAGGAGAGTAAGGGAAATAGCTGATACCTAGTTTGTTTGACTATATTGATTACCTAATATCCCTCCTTCTTTCTACTAGGGATTCAAAGCATTATCATTTAAAAAAATAAAACTTATTTATCTGTCAGATTTTGGGGATTATTTTGTATGAAGTATAAGAATAAATGTGATAACAAATACAAAAACTCTATTATTCCCAAATAATTTCTATAAAATGTATTATTATAATTTACAATAATTTGTAAAAAAAAAAAGATCGATATCAAAGAAAAATATGATTAAGGAAGAGGTTAAATACTGGGAAAAACCCCAAATATTAGCAGCTATCTAAAGAATAGATCAAGTTGGTTATATCAGTACACGAAGTTGGACTAATATGAAGAACTAATGAGTAGGTCTCTACCTGTCAAAATTGGACTAAGGTACAGATGCCATAAGCTATCTTAGGACACAGGTGGGTAGATGATGGGGCTCCACCTTGGGCCTTACGGATACTGACTGACAGGAACACTGCTGTGAGCTGGCTGTCCACACAGCAGACCTTAGAATTCTTACGGTAATGAGTAAACACAACAAAAATGACCTGGGGCCCTGAGCTAGCATTCAGATCAATTTCAGAATCCCAGATACCAGTGTTGGTCGGCTAACAGATCAGTTCAAGTGTTTATAATATGGGATCGCTTTGCTTAGTTATTCCACATATCCTCTTTTCTTTGCATTAGAAGCCTGGGATCTGACTATGACACATAAGAGGGGACTTCAAAAAGTTCACGGAAAGGAGTCAAGCTAACCATGGTGGGACCAGGAGGTGGTGTGGTGGTTAAGGTGCTGGACACTCCCACATGGCTGACCACGGTTCCAGTCCTAGGCCTGGTGGTTTGTTTTCTCACTTTCCCTTTCTCTGTCTCTGTATCTCTCTGGTCAAATTAAAATAAATGAGTGAATAAATAAAATTAAAAAAATTTATTTAGAATTTTAAAAAATTTTCTTGGGACTAGCAGTTGGTGTAATGGCTATGTCACTGGACTCCCATGTAGTCAATGGTGGTTTGAGTCCCGGACCCAGTGGCTTAAACTCACGCTGAGCATGCGTACGTGTGTGCCCAAGATCCCGAGAGGAGAATGGGGGAGAAGGGATTGTGGTTGGCCATTCCCTCTGGGGATGATTTCTCACTTTCTGTCTCTCTGTCTCTCTATCTTTCTAGAGAGTGCATGAACCTTATAGCAAAAACCTCTTCAAAAAAAAATTTTTTTTTTTCTCTTTAAAAAGAAAAAGTTAACTATGATTCAAATTCTAGCCTTGGAATCTTGAAAAACAGGTATGTGCACAAGCATAACCCTCATAACCACCTCAAAGATTTGGGGACTGGCCCCTGCTGGCCATTCATGGCAGAGACTGAATACCTTGACCTCAGTGATATTTGCGCTCAGGCAGAGAGAGGGCTTCCTTTGGTCAAGGCTGAAGTTAAGATGCTGCAACTGCTTGTAGCTACCTTCCCTGTCTCTGAAAAAAGCCCTGTCCGTAAAAAAGAAAGAATGAGGCCATCAGGCAAAGAAAAGTAGAGAAGAAGATAGAAGGAGAGTTTTTTTTTTAAAGAATTATTTTATTTAACATTATTCATATTATTATTATTTTTTAAATTTGACCAGACAGAAACATAGAGAGAGAAAGAGAAAGTGAAAAAGCAAGCCACTAGGTTCAGGACTTGAACCTCAGTTGGCCATGTGGGAATCCAGCACCTTAACCACCATGCCACATGACACCTACTAGTCCTGGAAGGAGAGTTTTGATGGAGCTCCATGATCTAGTAGCACCAGAAGTAGATCTACTCCTGGGTTTTCCAGTTTACATGATGCAATAATATATTATTTTTTTAAAGTAGCTTGCATTGGATTCTCTAACTTAACATGAAGAGAAAGTCTGCACTAACAGTACAATAGCATAGTCCAAACATCACTGAGTCAACGTATTCAGTCTCCACCGTAAATGGCCAGCCTGGGCCGGTCACCATATGTATAAGGGGGTTGTGAAAGGGCATGCGTGCACACATAACTTTTCGTGCTTCCAGGGCTTGCATTCAAACCATGGTTAGCTTTCTATGCACAGCACTAACCATTGAGTTAAAGGACCACGCCTTTCCAAGAACTTTTTCAAGTCCCCTCTTATGTGTTGTAGTCAGATCCCAGGCTTCTAATTCAGAGAAAGGAGAACATGTGGAATAACTAAACAAAGCCATCCTGTATTATGAACACTTGAACTGATCTGTTAGCCGACCAACATTGGTGCCTGGGATTCTGAAATAGATCTAAACATTATTGAAAAGAGTACATTGTATGCAGCCTCTCTTCCCATTTTTATGAAACATGAGCTTGATATTCATGCATACATGTCTGAATTCTTGTGTGCACATTTGAGTAAATGATAAGAGTGGTATGTTTAAATGGTCATAAGTGTTCCAGGGCAAGGAACTTCAGGATTAATTATGTAAGTGCTATGGAGAAATACAAATGGTAGGCAACCCAAAATAACCTATATTCAGTTTTCTAATACTTTGTAATAATGAAGGAAGGGAGATAGTGGGAGAAGAGAAGAAATCTGTTCTGATTATATTGTTCTTGGCATAATTACAAGTAGTTTGCACTTGCTGAAAATATGCTAGTTTAGTATTGGGAAAAAGTGACAGAGAAAGAGCACTGGGAAGAAAATGAAAGCTAGTCTAAGATTATGTTTTTTTTTAATTTTATTTGTAGATAACTCCGCAAATAAGTAATGTTTTCATAAACAACTGAAAGCTAGCTGTAAGTCTGTCTCTTGAGTAGGAAAGAAGACGACATTTGACAATAAAAGGTTTAGTGAGTGGTTTCCTGGAACGAATTTTCACGTTACCTAAACTCTAACACATAAAGCCACTGCAGGTGCTGGTTGCAAAGCAATTGATCTGGCATCAGGACTGGTAAGAACCCTATTCCACCTTAAGTTGCAAAGAGTTCCAAATAATTCTTTATTTTCCACTTTTTAAATTAAATTCCAACCTAGCTAACTTTTAGGAACGATATGATATTAGGCTATCTGCCTTCTGGCTATTCTCAGTTGGTGAGAAGTGTCTGAAAAGGCAAACTGCCCAGGGGGTCCCACTGAACAGCAGTCTGCTACCTTGAGCAGACCTTTCGCGGTTACTCACCTAACGAATGTTTCATGATCCACACTTTGGGATTTTCTGAAGTAAAAGATGTTCCTACGAAATAGATTTATCAGTACTAGATCTTGATGGATTTTTGGCCTGTCTTAAAAAAAAGTATCTGCTGGAATAACTTATGCTAAAAAGTGTCACTGGTAGTTAAAACAACGCATAGTGTCAAGACTCGTGTTCATTGATAGTGAGTCTGGCACGATTTGGGGAAACAAAATTAATGTTCGAATTCTACATGAATATTAAGGACTCACTTTAAAAGATTTTGTAAGGATTGATATATGTATTAAATCATTCCAGTATTCATGGGTGGAAGAGATCCTGGAGTTCTGTATAGTTTCTTCATTTCACAGAAAAGCATTCTGAAGAATGACATTGTTTTTCGTGCCTTGGTAAATACTTTTCAGTAATTCTTTTTTATTTTTTTGGAGAGGTTTTTGCTATAGGGCATGCACACTTGCCAGAAAGACAGAGAGACAGAAAGCAAGAAATCACCCCCTCAGGGGGAATGGCCATGCCACAATCCCTTCTCCTCCATTCTCCTCTGGGGATCTTGGGCATGCAAGCACACGTGCCCAGCGTGAGTTTAAGCTACTGGGTCCGAGACTCGAACCGTGGTCGACTACATGGGAGTCCAGCGACATAGCCATTATGCCAACTCCTGGTCCCTTTTCAGTAATTCTTACAGAGGTTTTGTTGTTCTAAGAATGAAACTGTAGAGGTGTATATTGATCATTTTTATCCCAAATGAGAACAGGACACAGAAGAACTAATTATTTATCTTAAGCCAGCTGTTTAGTATATAGAATTATAGATACCTATTCTGTGGGCAGTATCACGCAAAGTTCTCTCTCTCATGAGCCCTGAGCAGAAACAGTATGACCACTCAAGATTGTCAACAATGCTTGTAATTGGTTGTGTGTGTGTGTGTGTGTGTGTGTGTGTGTGTGTGTGTTTCAAACAACGGCAACTAGACTTCTGCTTGAGTCATTGTCTTGGATACATGATAGGTTTTTTATTTTTCAATTACCAAATCCTTCCCAGTAGTTTTATTATGATATTATAATAAACTTAAGGATCTAATTAACAACTTTTTCTCAAAAGTCTGGTGGCGACAACTGACTCAAGAGGAACAGGCCAGAAGATTTGCTATATCATTAATTTCTCTAGATCTGCTGAGATTTCTTTTTTTCAGTCCTAGAAGAAAGTCTTGGAGAACCTTAGAACTTAGTATTATGACTGAAGATATTTTATGTAAATCGGTATACGAATCAGCCACATGAAGAATGATTCCGTGTCTTAAATGACAATAACAATATAAAAAATGTTTTACAATGAAAGAAAAGACATATCATGTGATTCACTGTCTCCTTAAGATTGATATTTTAATCTTTGAATTTAACTTTAGGAAAATATTTCTTGTCATGCATTTTGGAAGGCTCATGTAATTACATACTGAGAACTAATGGGTCGTCAGAAAAGTCACGAGGCATTTTTGCACATAAAAACAGAAAAGTACACCATGACTTTTCTAATGACTCGACGTATAACTTTGGGGTTGTAGCTGTCAGGATTTTTACCACTACATTTAACTGCGGATTGCAGTAACTAATTACAACCTAGATTTTCAGTCAAAACAAACTCCTTTCACTTTTCCTCTCATTCCTTATTTTCGGTCTCTTTCTCTTCACTGCCTCCATTTACAGTTACCCTGGCAAGTCTGAGCACCAGTTGTTCCCAGCTCTTGAGAATGTTCCCACATGTCCCTCCTGGAATTATCTGCTCCTTTCTCTGTGTGGTTCCTTTGCCCAGGAATTTTCTCACTTCTTTCCTCTATCAAGCCTATGTGCTCCTTGTTTGATTCTGAAGTTTTAGTGCCTAGACCGTAACAGGTGTGTACTAGGCACCTAGTCACTGAGGAAGATGGATCCTGGCACAATGTTACTGCTTACGAGAGAGTGAGGGTGTAGAACGCAGAGGAAGAGCAGGAGCTGGTTCAGAGCCACGGGAAGGATGTTTGAAAGATGGCCAAACTGCTGTGATGGGCATTATGATTTCACTTGCCATCTTCTGGTATAGTACCTGTGGTCTACAGAGCTGATATTTTGCATAATACATGTAAATTATTAAAATTAATATGTGTACATATTTTTATAGAAGCAAAACAGCAAATCATTGTTAACAGAAGTGAAGCACCAAGTTATTATTTATATGCAGTTTCAAAATTTAGTAATATTTTCAGAAAAATTAGCAATATAAATGTAGGGTTAGACAAAGTATAAAACAAATTCACATTTATGATTAGGACAGGTAGAGCTTTATGCTGAGTCCTAAAATGTATATAGTGGTAAACGTGACCAAGATGATAAGATGTGCTGAAAGAACTGATTCATTATTATGTTCATTAAAACAATAATAGGAAATCTATACTTGCATTTTAGGAGAAAGTGATATTTCATTTATATATGGTTTTATTTCAACTGTAGCTTCACTGGATCAACTGTGAGAAAATATTTAAATCTCACGAATTCAAGCACCTTCTGTTTCCTAAATGTTCACATGCTGTGTATATGCACAGAGAGAATGTTCACCAAATAAATTGTTTACTGACTAATGCAAGAAACTCAGTTTAAAAATAAAAATGATATAATTTTTTATGGAGTGTGCCATTTCTGGAAACTGAAGTAAAAAGGATGAAGATTCTTTCAGTTCTAATTTAAAAGTGTTACATTTTTGTTAGTATTTTACTTAAAATTTCTTGGCCCAGAAGACAAAAATTTATGGCTCTAAATGATCTACTTTAATAATGTGACACAGAAGCAGCAAAACACTCTTTTCTACCTATGGTGTCAGTGCGATTGCCTTTTTGGGAGAGGAAAGAACAACATCATAAATCCCTATATGAGATTTTTTTTTTTCTCACCTCTTCTCTTTAGTTCCAATCTCAAAGCTAATACATATTTAGCAAGCAGACTGGTGGCATAAAAGAATGTTTGCAAAGAGGTGATCATTTATAATATCTGCATGCATTTAACAGCTGATTATTTTAGAAGCAATGATTTACAATTAATGTATTAAAAACGTAGTTGGTATCTACTTAGATTCAGCCATATTCTCACAACGATTTATGAACACAGTCAGTGTCGAAACACTTGCTCTCTGCTCTTCTGGCTCTGCTTTTCATAAATATAACGCAATCACAACAAATTAAAGGCAAGTCATTTGACTGTCCCATTACATTAGCTTGATGAAATGAGTAGCTGACAATGCTTAGCAAAAAGTGACAGGGCTTTCGCAATAGGTTCACATATCAATTTTGCTGAGGAAATTATGAATCATATCTTCATTCAAATATCAACAATTTTTTCTCTAACGTAATGATTCTCAATCTCATTAATGAGAGTTCAATCGTTCTTCTCCCGAATTAGACAGAAATAAGTAGGTGCTGTGACTCTTCAGCCCACAAAGTTATTAGTAGGGAGGGAAGAAATCTTATTTTTCTTAAAATGTTCCTGAGAGGGCAACCCTGGAGTGGCAGTATTATCCACCTAAGCGACCCGGAGATAAGATGCAGATCTGGACCCGTTTGACTTCACCGCTGACGAACACCTTATTATTCACAGCCATCACATGCCTTATTTAACTCCTTTGCAGGAAAAACTAATGAGTCTCCCTGCCTTCCATTACCTTTCCCCCAAAACACACCTATATTTTCTCTATACCAGGAGTGCTAGGTAGTATAGGTTGAATTGTGTTTTTCCAAAATCTATATATTGAAAAAAAATTTTTTTTGAAGAGGTTTTTGCTATAGAGCGTGTGGACTCGCCAGAAAGAGAGAGACAGAGACAGAAAGTGAGAAATCTCCTTCCCGGGGGGATTGCTATACCACAATCCCTTCTCTTCCATTCTTCTCTGAGGATCTTGAGCATGTACACACATGCACCTGGCGTGAGTTTAAGCAACCAGGACCGCGACTCGAACCGTGGTTGACCACATGGGAGTCCAGTGACATAGCCATTATGCCATCTGCAGGTCCCTATATGTTGAAATCTTAAGCTCCAGTATCTCAGAACATGATTGTATTTGGAGACAGGGTCTTTACAGAAGTAATCGAGTTTAGAAAAGTCATTCGAGTGGGCTGTATCCTAATACAACTGGGTGTCCTTATAAGAACAAAACATTTGGGAGCTGGCAGATGGCATGGAGGTTAAGTCAGCTGGGTCCTATGGTTTGAGTTCTAGACACGGTGGCTTGAAAGTCACACTTGGGAGCACGTGCATGCACTCCCAAATTCCCAGGGGTAGAATAGAAGAGAAGGAACTACATTGAGGCCATCCTCCCTGGGGGTGATTTCTCTGTGTCTCTCTGTCTCTCTCTCTGGCAAGCACATGTGCCCTATAACAACAACAATAAAGGGTTGGGGACATTTGAACACAGAAACATCCATATAGGAGAGAAGACAACAATGTAAAGAGACACAGAGAGAAGATGGCCATTAACAAGCCAAGGACAGAGACCTGGGACAGATTCTTTCCTTATAGTCCCCAGAAAAAAATCCATCCTGTCCACATCTTGATCTTGGACTTGCAGCCAGAAAGTGTGAGACAACACACTTCTGTTGTGTAAGCCACCCATTCTATAGTACGCTATTTGGCATCCTGGAAAATAATCTGGCGGCATAACACAGAAAAGCTAGAGAGGGAGGGCGTTCGATGAAGACATAGTACGAACAAATGCAGTAGTATGAGCATACATTTGAGAAAGGAAATTGCAAGTCAGAAAGGAAAAGTTAAGTGGAAATCACAGTTAAAGACCAGTCTCACCCTCCTCTGCCCTTTTCAATCCTCTGTATCTTCTTTGTCTCCCCATTAGATACATAGTGCATTGTTTTGTTCTTATTCATGCAGATCCATACAATTATTACAGGCTGGAGACAATCTCGGAGATGTTCTCTTTTAATTATATAATGCTACATGGTTTTTCAAAAAGCCATCATCTAAATCTGTCAAATCAAAACCTTATCACTGGGGCCACTGTTGGTGCAGGGGAAGCACAACCCTCTGCAATGTGGAGCCCACATTGTAAGAAACTGGGCTTGGGTTTAGAAGCCTCCCTGTTCATGCCTGTGTCTGCCTATGATCTGGGCTGGCTGAGGCTGTGAGTGGGTTTTGGCATTAAGACCCTAATGATGGTGCACCTTTCCACCACTCTTCCCCTGCCCTTACTGGAAGAAATAAACTAAAAACAAACAAACCACACACACACACAAACAAACAAACAAACAAACAAACAAACAAAACCACCATCTTTACCTAGTTGTCATTTGGCAGCTAAGAACATGAACTTTATTAATTATGCTCCAATTATTATAATTTCAAAAGTCATTTTCAAATATCAGGTAGTTGTTTTCTGGTAACTGAATCTAATGGCTCTACTTGTTTGTTCTTTCATTTATCTGGTTTTGCCTACCAATCATTGAAAATCTACTAAGTGAAAGAAATGGAATGCAGGACTGAATTATGAGCCAAAATAAATCCTAGGCAAGGTATAGTGGCAGCACTACGGAGAGAAAAATTATTGAGTGCTGACTGTGGAAAAGAGAAGTCCTACGGTTTCTGGGTTATCTAATTTTACCCTTATGGGTCAGCTCTCAGTCTATGGATTGCTATATATTTTCCATATGAGAAACTGAAAGAAATAACTCGTTTGGAATAACAAAGATAGGAGGTTATTACTGGGATTTGAACCCAGAAATTCTTCTCTCTCAAACTATGCCTTGGCTACATGATCATATGTCTTCTGCAGATCCCTCTGGCTTAGAATACTTTTCAACAATTAAGTTACCAGAAATAATATTTATATATTATGGGTTGTTGGAAGCGTCATTATGCATTTTGCATAGAGAAACATAGAAAAATATGTAATGACCTTATGGTTGACCAAATATAACAGAAAGACTATCAATCTATATTGAAATATAGACCCCCAATACTGTACTTGCCCCCATTATAGTATATTTATAAAAGGTGTAGTCATATGTTCATTTATTCAATGCATCGATGACTCACCAGACTACAAGCTCCTTGAGGGCAATGCAAAGCCTGTTTTTGTTGCCTTTACATCTTAGCTTCTGTGCCTCCCAACTGCTATACAGAGCGCTCAACTAATATTTGTTGAAAAAAAAATACATGAAAAATAACCGAATTTAGTTTAAATTTTAATTAGGCTGGTGTTATCAGATATATGATTTCCCCACAAAATTGACATGTTGAAGTCCTAACCACCAGTACCTCAGCATGTGATTGTCTTTGGAGATAGAATTTTATAGCGATAGTTAAATTAAAATGAGGTCATTAGAGTAGGCTCTAATCCTATAAGACTGGTGTCCTTATAGAAAGAGAAAATGGAACACAGACATGAAAGGAAGACAGCATAAAAAAATAGGGAGAAGGTGGTCATCTGGAAGTTATGGAGGAAAGCTTCGATTAGGTCTTTCACATGTGGCCCTCAAAATGAACCAACCCTGCCCACAACTTTGATTTCAGACTTCCAGCCTCCAGAGCCATATGAAAATAAATTTCTGCTTTTTAAGTTTATTTTAGCTTTTAAAACTTTAATTGCAGAGGGAATGTGTGCTTGCCAAGGAAAAACAGAGAAAGAGAAGGAGCAACCCCCCAGCAGGGCATGGTTATAGTGCAATCCCTTATCTGAATTGCCATCTTGTTGGAATTTAGGGCATGTATGCACATAGTGTGTCCAGTGTGTTTTTAAAGCTGTAGGGTCTGAGATCAAACTGCAGGCGTCCATGTGGAAACTGGCTCCCTTGACCACTAGGCCATGGTCCAGCCCTAAATTTCTGTTGTTTGAACCATCCAATCTGTGGTGATTAGTTTGGCAGCCCTAGAAAACTAATATGGTGGTATTCTGAAACAAATTCTCTTTCAATAAAAAAGGTTTATGTTAAGGTTTCCCACTACTCAATAAGAAACATTCAAAGTTTAAAAAATATTCCAGGAGCATTAGCTTCCATTCTAATATAAAAAAATCTATGTAACTCAGCATTGTCCTAGAAAAACGTCTATACCAGAGAGCCTGGAAGGAAAAGGAGAACTAATTGCTAAACAATATTATATTCCTTTAGTGAAAAAATAACATAATGAAGGCTATACAGTCTTAAAAAAGAACACTGGATTTTAAACGGAGTGAATTCTCATAAAGGCCCCGATTTTTCCTTTTCTAACCACAGTCTTTGGCAGGCAGTCAATAGAAGAGTCAATAGCAATAAGTGAAGCTAGTTTGTATTTTGTTATTTTGGTAGAAGCTGGGACACATCTAAGACATGCAAGTTCAAGGCCAAAGTAGTTCATTCCCAGCAGTACTCTTGGCTAAAATGTGGGGTGACAGGGTGGCAGCCCAACAGACCTACGTGCTGGACTGCTTCCTGGAGGCAGCAGCTAACACGAACCAAGCAGTCTCTCCCTAGGCTTCCTGTCAAGTTCCTCATCACTGGTGTAAGCAACGGTAATGCTAATGCCTCATTTTAAGGATGGCATTGGGCTCTGGGATGGAGTCACTTCATGACAATTCATCTTTTAACTGGCTGGGGATATAATCCTGGGAACCCACCCTGCTTTCCAACTTAGAAACCCATACATCTCATTTATATTCATTTGGTTTCTTCAAAAATGATAAGCAAGGCATATTCTCCTGTGTTAAAATCAGGATTTCGATATTTTCAAATGGTTTTTAAAATTGAAAGTAAACATTCAGAAACATGAAAATGATTTGGGCTCATATTATATTCTAAATATGGGCTAACTACACAGAGGTATATAAACACACTAATTGTAATTGTAAATTACCATGTTGTGCAGGAAAACAGACATATGGCAGGTGTCTTCACTCGCTGAGCCATACTACAACTCTTTAACATTAATGGGCATCTGATAAAAAACCAGAAAAAAACTACCCTAATTTTTAGCTGTGTCTTTCTTATGTATCTTAATATATCTCCATCTAGAGAATTGCCTTTCTTTTAAGGAAACTACAAATGTGACTAACAATGGAAAGGTCAAATTTACTCTTGTAAATACTGCTCTATAATGAGAAACTACTATTTTAGAGACAAAAACATAAAAAGAGTGAGAGAATAAATTTTTCTGGAACTCTGGATTTTCTAGAGCCTTCCTTTAAAAGTCTATCTTGGGAAGAAGGGCAGCAAGTGTGGTGGTTAAGGCACTGGACTTCTACATGATCAGTCATGGTTTGAGTCCCAGACCCAGTGGCTAGAAACTCACGTCAGGTGCATATGTGTGCATGCCCAAAATCCCAGGAGGAGACTGGAGGGGAAGGGATTGCAGTATGACCAATACCCTCTCCCCCCTGGGCAGGGGGTGAGTTCTCACTTTCCCTCTCTCTGTATCTCTCTGGTGAGAGCACATGCCCTATGACAAAAAAAACTGAAAAAAAAAAAAAAGTATATTTTGGGGACTGGTCAGCATTGCAGACTGGTCAGTGAAGCAGACTCACATGGGAAGGTTGCCAGATCATGGGAAGAGACCTCCCGAGAACACTGGGCATGCGTGCACCCACGATACAGGCTGGAGCTGGGGTGGACAGCAGGCAAGAAGCTGTCAGCATGCTGAACCTCTGTCTCTCACAGTCATGGAATAAATAAACTAATGTATAACTAATGTGCATAGCAAAAATGCTAAAAAATATCAATAATGCCAACATATATATTTAGTTTTTATTTTTTTGTATACAGGATTTTTTTTTAAAAAACCATGATATAATGTTTAACAAGTTGTTTTGCCTAATTCAAAAATCTACTCTGAACTTGTGTTAGTCAAAAACTGTGGTTGTATAATGGAATTTAAAACATGTATAGCATTCCACGTTATTTACTTAACCCTTTGGTAAACATTTAGGTTATTTCTAATTTTTGTCATTAAAGTTTTTTAAAAATGCTATGATAACCATCCTCTGGCTAAATTTTTATGTACACACACACTCAATTTTCTTTTCTTTTTTGCTATAGGGCAGCCATATTGCAATGCCTTCTCCATTCTCCTCTCTGTATTTGAGGCACATACACATGCCTGGTGTGTTTTTCAAGCTGTTAGTTTGGGACTAGAACCACACAGTGGGCTTATGTTGCCTTAGCCACTATGCCACTGGATGCCCCCACAATTATTTTTTTATAAAAATTCTTAAAAACATGTTTATTTTTTATTTTCTTAAGAGACAGACAGAGACAGGCACCCATGGCAGCTTCTTCATGTGGTGATCCTTCCTCTAGCCCTGTAGCCAGTTAAGATCACAGGTGTGCTTGTGGGAGTGCTTGCTATGAAGAGGCAGATCCAGGACACAAACCCTGAGCCTTCCTGATGGTCTCCAGCACCTCACAGCCACATCCCCACTGGCCATGCCACCATGGCTGGGCAATTTTTACAAAAAATTTTCAAAGTAAAAATAATGGGCCAAATCAAAAGCATATTTAAATTTTTTTATGTGAATTACCTAGTAGCTTCTTATGAATGTTTCACCAATTCACATTCTAATGACTGGAGTGGTCAAATATTTGTTTCTATTATTTTGTTCATTACCACACTGTTTAGATTATTGTAGTTTCGTAACATCTAGTTTACTGAACAAGGCTACCTGTTGGGTTGTTGGAAGTCATGACGCATCTCTGCATAGAAAAACAGAAAAATATGTCATGACTTTTCTGGTGATCCAATAATTCCTTATCTTCAAAATGCCTTTAACTCTTTTTTTTAAGATCTATTCTTTCAGTTTAGAATTATTCTGTCAAGGACCACTCCAATATCCAACTAGGATTTATTGGAATGGCATTGTCATTTTTACTTTAAAAAACATTGTTCTACATAGGTAATACCATTTTACATTCTAAAAAAGAATTCATCAGGCGTAGATCCTGCCAAGAAAATCAATACCGTTTATTAAGCAAGACTATTTCTAGAAGAAAGCCATAAACAAAAGGGGCTCTTTCAAAAAGTAGATCCCAAGGACATAGTTTTAGTATAATAAACAAGGATACAGAGTATACAGATTTCAAAAACATGAAATTGCAGAAATAGATGCTAAGTCAAGAAAAAGAATGTTTAGGAATAAGGACAGATAACCTAACATGTCACATTTTCCTTATCAATAGGTAGGAAAACTAAGAAAAGAAACTGTTCTTTATGATAAGAATTTAGTTAAAGTCCTAAGGATTGATAAAAGGGTAAGAACAAGAAAGGCATAATCAATACAGTATTTGGTCTGAATTTGAAAGACATGTAGAAAGTGATTCAGGCCTTAACAGTATACTCAGCTGGAGATATCTAGAAAATATCAATTTGAAGAAAACCAGGATCACCTATTAAATAGTACTAAAAAGGAAAATTCTTGAAATTAAGGTGATCAAAGAGAAGATATTTCTTAGATTCTGAAACTGTAGATTTAAAAAGAGTCGTGGTCCCCTTTGAAAAATGTGATAAAGGCTTTCGATCATTTTTAAAGCAAGTGTACACATATGAGAATACTTCAAAGAACTCATGAAGACAAAAACCAGAATTAATGTACAAATTTATTTTGGTGCAAAAATTTTGAAATCTATGCATAGTTTTAGAAGAACTTTTTGTTTCTCATGCATTTCCTTTTTTCTTTCATTTTTTTTTTTTTTAGAGAGAGCTTTTGCTATTGGGCGCATGCAGTTGCCAGAGAGACAGTGACAAGAAGAAAGATGGAAAGAGAGAAATTACCCAACATGGGGGATGGTCACAATGCAATCCCTTCTCCTCCATTCTCCGCCCAGTATTTTGTATGTGCACACACATACACACACACACACCTGGCGTGAGTTATAAACGGCAGTCAACTACATGGGAGTCCAGCGATGCAACCATTACACCATCTGCTGGTCCCATTCATGCATTTTCTATGAACTTGTGAAGATTCCTCATATATCAACTCACTAATCTTTTTTTTTTTTTTTTTTGAAGAGGTTTTCGCTATAGGGCGCGTGCGCTCGCCAGACAGACAGAGAGACAGAGAGACAGAAAGCGAGAAATCACCCCCCAGAGGGGATGGTCACGCCGCAATCCCTTCTCCTCCATTCTCCACTCGGGATCTTGGGCACGCACGCACATGCGCCTGGCATGAGTTTTAAGCCACCGGGTCTGGGACGCAAACCACGGTCGACTACATGGGAGTCCAGCGACATAGCCATTACACTAACTGCTGGTTCTCTCAACTCACTAATCTTAAGGAGTTCAGTGTCTTCAGGTATAGAATACCCACCTTGTCTAAACATATCACAGGATAATGCAAACACTGATAATTTTCAGAATGACAGTGAAGATCCATTGAAAAGAGCAGCTGGAATTTATTTATTTTTTAAAATTAAGAAAGGGGAAATAAACAAATATGAAAACTTTGGACAGCTATTTGGTATTTGCGTCTGTTAACACCACTAAAATTGTTCTAATTAAAGGTACCAATGGCATCCTTGTCACTGAAGTATCTAACTTGATTTATTATACTATTTGATCTCTGTAGCATGTAACACTGTTAACCCTTTAGCACCACACTCTTGGTTTTCTCCGAACCCTAAAGGCAGTTCCTTCTCAGTTTTGTGTAATCTTATTACTGGGAAGGTTTCTAAATGTTATTCTTAAATCTCGGAAAAATCCGAAATCAATTTGCTATCAAAGGTATCTTAGGTTTAGCCTTTTCTCTTTTCACAGCAAGTCAAAAAGACCAGTGGTGATCTATCTCATTTAAACTTATGTGAAGGTTGGGTGGGCCCAGTGGTGCAGCGGTTGGGCTCTGTCCCTGGGGAATCAGGTCCCACATGGCTAACCATGGCTTGGACCCTGGCCCTGATAGCTTGAAAGGCACACTGGGCACAGGTACAGGTGTACCTAGAATCCTGACAGGATGGAGAAATGGTGAAAAGGGACTGAGGTGTGGCCACACTCTCCTGGGGAGGGAGTGCTTTCTTCCTCTTCTCTCTCTCATGAATGCGATAGAAAAATAGAAAAAGTTTATTAATCACAAACATTAAGGGTGAATGGTGACAACCCAGTGCTGCTTTAAGCAGATGGATGTGAATGACGTAGCTGTGCAGGAGTTGGGTTAGACCCCCGGAGCTGTTCTCTGAGATTGAGAGCCTGTTAGTATTTCTCTATATTTGCAGGGACTGCCAAAAACAAACAAACCCAAAGCAAACAAACCAAAACCAAATAAAGCATAAATGCCTCCTCACAGTTTTTAGGAGCTGAACGTTCACAGCACCATCAGAGCTGTTCATCACGCTATTAAACACTGACCGATGTGCTGAAATAGCTCCCTGGGAAAGACAAAGGAGTGGGGTTGGTGCTGTGTGACTTTTGGTAGGATTGTCTAATCGTAAGTGGTCATCGACTAAATCTAAATCTATGCAACTGGAGTTTGGCTCCATTTTCACTGACCTGTGTGTCTCCTCAGACCCTGAGAAGAAGAAGGATGCATGCGCCATGCTGGATTCCTGAAGCCTGTGTGAGGGAAAGGGGCTCTCTGACCCAGGCACAAACTCAGCTTTTTGCCCAAATAAGGTTGTGGACTCACTGTTATTTTATTTGGGTCAAACCAGAAGATGTTATTGTTTTAAAACAATCTCTTAAATGGAAGCATTAAGAGCAGAGTTTTTCTTGTACAGTGATGTAAACCCAAAGGATAAAAAAAGTTGTAGTATAGAAATGAAGCTTCTTCACATCTCTGGAGCCCTCCTCTGGGTACTGTCATCAGGGACACTAAAACTCTCTGTCTCTCTCTGGTAGCACACATGCTCCATGGCAAATTAAAATAAGTAAATAAATTAATTAAATTAAATAAATAAATCTTAAAAAAATAAGTAGACAAGAATGTGGAGAAATTGGAACCCTGTACATTGCTGGCTGGAGTGTAAAATGGTGCATTACTGGGAAAGTTCATCAGTTTCCCAAAAAAGTTGAACACAGATTTATCATATGACCTACTAATTCTACTCCTAGGTATATATACCTAAGAGAACTGAAAAAGGGGACTCAAATAGATTTTTGTATGCAAATGTTCACAGCAGTATTATTTCCAACAGCCGATGGATGGAAACAACACAGTGTCCAGCAGCAGATGAATAGATAAAGTGTGGTATAGCCATACGAGAGAATATTATTCAGCCACAAAAGGAGGTTCTGATACATGCTACACAATGAATAAACCTTGAAAATATTATGCTAAGTGAAATAAACCAGACATAAAAAGGCAAATTAGTATGAGTCCACTAAGTCATAGAGTAAATTAGAGGTTACTAGGAGCTGAGGAGAGGAGAGACGGAGTTAATGCTTAATGAAAACAGAGTTTATATTTGGGCCGATGAAAAATGTAGGAAATGGATAGTGAGGATGAGTGTAAAACATTGAAAATGTAATTCATGTCACTAAACTCATACTTAAAATGGTTATGAAGGCAAATACCTTCCTTTTCCTCCTTTTTTTCCTTGCTAGAGGGTGCATGTGCTTAACAGATTGGCAGAGAGGGACAGAGAGGGAGCGAGTGAGGTAGAGAGGACAAAATGAGAAAGTACACCCCATGGGGAATGGTCACACTGCAAACCTGTCTCCATTTCTTCTTTTGGGATTTTGGGCATGCATGCACACACTTCCAGCATGTTCTTCAAGAAGTCAATCCAGGACTTGGACCGTACAGTTTTAGGTAAGACCCAGATGTCTTAACACTATGCCACTAGTTGGCCTGGCAAATTATTATTATTTTTTTTACATATTTTACTACACATAAAATAAAAGCAAAGGTAAAGGGTCAGAGTTTTTATGGACTCAGAAGAGAATAGTAAGCGGAGGCTTTTGTCACGCCCAACTTGTGTGATAGTAAAATTAGCCCTGGACTTGAGGCTGGAAGATCAGGGTGTAAGTTTCTTACTGGATCTTAGGCTTCCACTCCTGTCCCCACTAGTGCCATTTTCCACACGATAGTGGGAAAAAAAAAAAAAGAACCTAAGCATCCTCTAACAAATGCTAGAAAAAGAACAATGAAAGAAACCAGTAGAAGCTAGGGAAAAGTAATTAATGAAAATAAAAGCTAAATTTAAGTGGGAAACATAAATAGTAGCAAACAGGATAAAAATTAAAAAGTTTAGTCTTTGATAATACCAACAGATAAATCCTTTGCAAGATCCAAAGGAAAAAAAGCAGAGAAAGCAAAAACTGACAAGATCAACAAGATTACTAAGAAGAAAGAAGATATAAATTTATATAGTGATAGAATTCAAAGACAATAAATAGTTCATGCAGCTATGGAGCAGATGAATTAATTATTTCTGTTTAGTGTATGGTGACTAAAACTGACCACAGGCAAAGTAGAAAACTATTATAGAGAAGACTGATTTCAGAGAAGTGGTTAGAATACTGGCTTAAGATATATAATGTTGGGGCCAGCAGGTGGTGTGGTGGTTAAGATGCTGGACACTCCCACATGGCTGACCACAGTTCGAGTCTGGGACATGGTGGTTTTCTTTATCACTTTCCTTCTCTGTGTGTGTCTGTCTTTCTCTGGTCAAATGAAAATAAATGAATAAATACAATTAAATAATTCTTAAAAAAAAAAAAAGATACACCATGGCAAAAGCCATCACCTGAGCTCAGAAGGAAACAAGAGGAATCCTCAGGGAACAAACCAATGGGGCTGACAACCAGAGGAGCTTCTTGGAATTGAGGCTGAAGCTATAGCCGTCCAGCTGTGGAAAACCCATGGGACTATATAAAGTGGAGAGTTAAACGGAGACTCTGCATAAAGCTGGGACCCTCAAAATGAAAGGTGAATTAGAAAAACGACACTTTCCGAGGAAACTCACGTGTCTCAGCGATGGCTCTGCGTGGGCTGTGTGATCCTCTCCTAGTCCCTCCTCAAGCCCTTCCCCAGAGCTATGTTGTGGATTTTGTGATTGTGTTTACACAGAGTTTTACTTGTTTGTAATAAAAAAGTGATACTCAGTAGTCTTCTGTTATTTGAGTTTTTCACTCCATATTATGTTTTTAAGAAATAAAGGAAGCTGGGGACCCAGTGGGTGGCATGGTGGTTAAGGTGCTGGACACTCACACACAATCCCAGACCTGGTGGTTTGCTTTCTCCCTTTCCCTCTCTGTATCTCTCAGGTCGAATTAAAATGAATGAATGAATGAATAAATAAATAATTCTAAAAATAAAAGGGAAATAACCGGAGTCTATGTTTACTGATAGCCATAAGAAATAAAAGACATAACTTCAATTAATAAGAGAAACAAAACATTGAAATCATATCTATATTGTAATGAATCTTAAAAACAATGCTAGGGAAAAACACAGAAACGGCCATAAACTTCAACTTCCCTCCCCAATTTCTTTCAACAACTCTCACTCCCACCCCCTACTTTGTATTTTTAACTTCTTTAGACTGTGAACGGGCTAAAAGCCCCGAAATGAACCCCAGTCACAGTTCCCCAGCTTTCCCTTGTCTCCTGACTCTGACCCTTCCCAGCAGGGCAGGCCCCTCAGTTTGAAAGTCTGGGGAGGCCGAGCGCGGCAGCTGGAGCAGAGAGCAGGGCTCTGCCCACAGGGAAAGGGGCAGAGCACAGTGGGGTAAAGCAGGGCCCTCCACAGTGGGGGAAATCGAAATGGAGCCCGGGAGCCAGGGGAAAGCACACCGGTGGCCCTGGGAAAGGAGGCCCGGCTGCCCCCACATCCTCCCGTGGGGAGGCATCATTGCTGAACAGATCGGCCATCCTGTTCCGGTTACAGAACCAAACTCGGACCAGGTCCTTCTGCACCTGGAGGGACTCAGCGATGCGGCTGATTTGCTGGGGCGTGGGCCTCGGGCACTGCAGGAAGAGCTTCTCCAGGTTGTTTCCGATGCGTCTCTCCCTGCTCAGCCGCCTTCGCTTCCGAGCCTGCTGCAGGATGACGTCCATTTTGCATATGCCCAGAAGGTTCTCCACTTCCTCCAGCCACATCTTCAGTAGCGGCCGCAGCTTCCACATGTTGGCCAGGCTGAGCTGCTGGGCTTCGAAGCGGCAGATGGTCGTCTGGCTGAGCATCTTCCCAAACAGAGCTCCCACGGCGAACCCCACATCGGCCTGTGAGTACCCCAGGGTCATCCTCTTCTGCCTCACTTCCTTGGCCAGCTGCTCCATCTCCTTCTCTACGGCTGAGACGTCCTCTGGCGGTGCCAACTTGGGGATGCACCGCAGGGCAATGTAGGGCCCAGGCATGGAGCCCTCGGAGAGGCTCTGCAACCAGGCCCCTGCCTCGCCAGCTCTGAACCGGGGCCCGCAGGGCACCTTCCCGCCCCAGAATTCATACGGCTGGGGACCCGGGGCTAACCCCCACACCTCCGGGCCAGGGCACACCCCCGGGCTGACACCCGAGTGGACCATCAGCCTGCCAGGGGCAGCTTGGGTGCTCAACCAGGCTGCAGTGTCAACTCTCACGGGCACTGGCCCTCCGCGGGCACCCCCACTACTGCCTGGAAGAGGGTAGATATTTGAGGGCCCGTGTCCAGCCATGGGGTAGGACCGTGTGCCCAGCAGAAGTCTGGTAGGAACTGATGGCTCTCGAGGCTTCCGAACAGCTACCAGCCTCGTCCTCGAGCCCCGCCCTCGAGCCCCGCCCACCAGTGGGCGGAGATAGCGTTGAGGGCCAGAGAAACTGAGGCCATGGGTGGGGTTCGGCGGAGTGGGGAAATCTGGTGGGGAAATCTGGTAACTCTCTGGGTCCTCAGGGTTAGGGGAGTGTGTCCTTCACCCTGACGTTGGCCTCCATCTCCTCTGAGACGCAAGGCTCCCTCTCGGGCTCTGCACCTTCAAGTTGTCTGGGGTGCCTCAGTCACTCTCTCCATCCTTCGGTGAATGGAACACAGCCTCACTCAAAAGCTCTTCACACATTTAGGTGTCTAATCCCTGGCCCCCATGTCTTCTCAGTTTCACAAGCATTTATTAAACATCTGTATGTCCAGTGTTGCTGGGACCAACCCTCAGTTCATTAATGCCTCTCATGACTCTATTTAGGGTCCCACGTGCTGCCAGCAGTCCCTCCTTGCACAACTTCAGTCCTGGGGTCCTGAGAAACCAACTTTTTTAATCTAGTTAACATCAGTTTATGCTCAGATTCCACCCCTCACCCCCACACTCAGCCAGATTCCAATCTTCACTGGGGTCAAGTTTCTCAACTAACTCCTGTTTCCATCATCAACCCTAAGTCATTTGCTCCTGGCCCCACCTCAGCTTCCTGGCCCACAGTTTCCTCATCCAACAGGGATCTAAGTATACCATCTTTTTCCCCTTTCAGAAAAAAAAAACCTCTGGACTGGCCTGACCTGCTGTTTCCCACTTCAGGATGCTCATTGCAATTTCTCACTCACCGCCATCAGGCTCCTCCATTCCTGGCCCCTTCCCCACCAGAGACCCAAGGATATCAATCTGTCCTTCAGTTGTACCTTTAGCTCAGGCATCCAGGCCAAGGCCCTGAGTGGGGAAAGCTAGGAAGGGAAGGGAAGAGAAGACCTCACCTGCCCTGTTATAACCTCACCTGTCCTACTAAAACTGCTTTCTGTGCTTCTACTTTAGGTTCATCTTGCATATTGCTGCTGGAGATACTTTTCCAAAAAAGAAACCAAACCTAACCAAACCCAGAAAAAAAATCGAATCATCCATTTTCTTCTTCTTTTTTTTTTTTTTTTTTTTTTTTTTTTTTTTTACGGAACACACGCTCGCACAAAGCGAGAAATCACCGCCCAGGGGGGATGGCCACACCACAATCCCTTCTCCTCCATTCTCCTCTCGGGATCTTGGGCACGCATGCACACGCGCCCGGCGTGAGTTTAAGCCACCAGGTCTGGGTCGCGAACTGCGGTCGACTATGTGGGAGTCCAGCGACATAGCCATTACACTAACTGCTGGTTCCATGCCATTTTCTTCTTAAAGTATCCTTGAAATCTAGTCCTTCTTTCCTCAGATGATAAGAGTAGACCTTCACATTCCTGAGCAGGGTGCACATGACTCTTCAGCGTTTGGCCCCTTCTTCCTTCCTTCCCAGCCTCTCTCCCATGCCCACACTGCCCCCCAGCACCAAGGATACTTTGCTTTCACCTATTACACCCTCGATCATGCTGCTCCCTCTGTCTGAAATGGCTTCCCTGCTTCTTGCTCTCATAGCATTCCGGATTCTGCTCAAATATTCTGTCATTAGAGAGGATTTCCCAGATCACCCTATTTAAAATAGCATCTCTTGCTGCTTTTTTTTCTCTTTCTTAATCTACTTTATTTTTCAGCCTAGCGTGTATCACCACCTAACAAAACATTGACTTGTCTGTTTCTCAACTGCCAAGAAGGCAGGGACTTTGTCTAGTTCAGGACAGTGTTTACAATGTCTGTAACAATGTCTGGCACGCAGAAGGCACTCCGTAGACACTGGCTGAATAAATAAAGGTGCTGAACTTCCTTGAAAACTCAGTTTAGATGCTGCTGGATGAGGAGCCTGCCCCGTAGGCAGACAGTTTGTTATTTCATGGTGCTTCCCTTGTACTTACTATGTATTTTTATTATAGTATAACATTATTAAGAATATGACTAATAGTAAGTATTGGTGATAATTTACTTTGTGTCTGTATTTTTCCAACTAGAGTATGAGGTAGGTGAGGGTATGCATGTAGGAGTTCTAAAGCCCAGAACATAACAGAACCCTGACTGAAACAGTACTGACTAAGCATTTGCTGAGTAAATGAATCCTCATCCTTGTGATTCTGGCTGGATAGCCCATACTTTCTGGTTGATTTCTAGAAGTTCATTCCATGAGAGTGGGAGACAGGGACAAAGAGAGAGGCAGGCACTCCTCATGGTGTCGTCATGCTGTGATCCTTCCCGCCAGCCTCAGGCAGCCCGGATCACAGGCAAGCATCGCTGTGCATGGGGAGACCATGGGACACAAACCCCACACGGCCTCAGCGTTGCGGAGCGTGCTATGACTGCGGTGGCACCAGAGCTGGCTGAGTAAAGCCCATTAATTCCAGTTTAACAGTGAGAAACTTGACCCTCCCGGGCACTGCTCCATCTTTTCTCTTCTGTGCTAGGAGCCAGGATAAGGCCCTTAAATGCCTCTTCCCAGATGGGGGCCGCACCTCAAAACTACATCCAACTCAACACAACAGGCAATGAGGTTACAGATATGGCCTTGAAGCAACAGTACAGGGAAAAGAAAACTCAGAGCATCAGTTGCCATCTGTACAGTGTATGTATTTATCATTATTATTTGCTGTTTGTATTTCCACTGGAACCCCTGCTAGAAGGTACTGAGTAACAGCAGGGTCCTTGTCCGCCTGCTCATGGCTAGCACTGGAAAATTTACCTGGCACATAGTAGGAAGTCAAGAAATAATTGTTTAGAGTTAAATAAATGAATCTCTACCACACTAATAGTGAATAGACATCTATATTTACCCTGAATCAGATTTCAAGAAAATAGGTCACGAAAAACAGATTACAATTATACAGAATTTCACTTGGTAATTTTTACTAATTCTTTCCAGGAATACCTATATGCTATTTTTCAAAGGCACAAAGCAACCAGTTGTTAGTTGAACAGAATGAAAGGTGGATCACAAAGAGTGATGAAGGGGAGAGAGCAATTATCTATATCAAGGCCCACATATTGAAAATAGCCTGTTTGGACACGAGACCCACAGAGAAAAGGATTCATTAAAAACAATAGCTGAATAAAAAAAATGTTTCAGTAAATTAGAAAAAAGTGAGTTCAAGTGAATGTGAACAGCGCTTCACTATATTGACTGACTTAAAACATAATGGTTAAAAACATTCACAAAATTTAAAAGTAAGAATATATGAACTTGGTGGGTTTTAAAATTAACTTGGGTGCTCTCAATTAAGGCTTTCTTTGTAGCTGGTGAGATCTTATCTACCAATGTGCATAACTCCCGGCTCACGCATGTGCGCTGCCACAAAGGGAGGCCCGTACTCCTGAGGGAAGTCTTGACATCTCCTTCAGAGTGTATCTCATGTGCTATGAAAGTGGGGTGATCAAGGAAAGTGAGCAGCAGCACACTGGGTTGGAACAGAAATAGAGAGCAGGGGAAGGCGGCTGATGGGAACGGCCCAAACCACCGGTGCTGTTAGGGCTGGGGCGTCTGAAAGGCTAATCCATCACCTTCGACAAATACGGGACCGCTCAGTCAGTGATTAGATTACAATGTAAGAATCAGGCCAGGCTTATCCATCGGGAATTACAAAGTAAGGATAAGAAACACATGGTCCCAGGCCCCCAGGTATTTATCATCTAAATGGGGGAGGAGGGAAGCTGTCAGGGGAGCAGGACAGCTACACTCACGCACAGAGAAGTTCAACTCTATTGGTAGGATCTTTGGAATTCAGAGTAGTTTTTTGAGAGTTGTTTTATGCAGAAGTGTATATTCTCAGGATTTGTATTATTAGACTCTGTAAGTAATCTCTCTTCTGAGGAGGCAAAGCAACTGCCAGACTCCACTAACAGTGAGAAGCAGAACACGATGGTGGCAGAGTTAGTAACACACCTCTTTGCAGGGCTTCATTCAAGTTTGTCACTTTGGAAAGTCTTGCTTACATATTCTGGACCACAGACAACTCTTTCTTTTCTTTTTTTTTTTGGAGAGGTTTTTCACTATAGGGCGTGTGCGCTCACCAGACAGAGAGAGACATAGAGACAGAGAGCGAGAAATCACCCCCCAGGGGGGATGGTCACGCCGCAATCCCTTCTCCTCCATTCTCCTCTCGGGATCTTGGGCACGCACGCACACGCGCCCGGCATGAGTTCTAAGCCACCGGGTCCGGGACGCGAACTGCGGTCGACTACGTGGGAGTCCAGTGACATAGCCATTACGCTAACTGCTGGTTCCCCAACTCTTTCTCTTCTGAATTGCCTTTTCCACTCAGACGGCCTTTGTAGCCGTGAACAGTTAGCTGGAGTTTCATGTCTTAGCCCTTCAGCCAGGAGATACGGAGCCTCTCAAATAGATATTAAAGAAACCGTTCATTTTGTACTGAAGTCCCAAGCGACGTGCTAATTCATGAGCTATTTCCAGCGCTCTGTGGACAGTGAGGCCATGAAGACAGATGGATGTGAGAGTGATCTGCCTTGACTTGTGTTATCCTGTTGGTCAGTTATTTTGTAGGCTAGGAGAGTGGTCCTCGTCTCATCTCTCCAAATGCATGTCTGCCAAAGCTGCTCATGCTCCAGAGAGAGGAGGATGAGACTCTGTTCAAGAGTGTATGAGAGTCCCACATCTCTAGTTGTCTCCAAAAATACATTTTGAATGTGATGAAATTGAGAGAACAGACAAGAATATCTAAGGATCATGTCCAAGTCAGACTAGATGGTGCTGATCTTTATTTACTGTCTTCCGCGCTCTGCAGGGGAAGTAAGTCAGCACTGATTACGTGTCACGGTGCCAAGGTACTGTGACTTAGAAGGGCAGTGCAGGACCTCAAGAACCATGTTAGTCAAGAAGCAAGACAAAAGGCAAAGGCAGGAGAGAAGAGCCAGAGATCTCAGAATCAAAAATCAGGACTCCAGGAAAACCCTGGCAACTGAGCCCTGAAAAGATGCCTCCCTCCTCACAGTGAGAGAGTTAATACCACACGTTACAACAGTTTAGCTCACCGAAAGCTACCTCAAAATACCCTGAAATGATTAAACTGTCCATCCTTCACGTGGATCTTTATGTGAGAAACAGCATAAAGTCAAGTGAGACATCAGAGATAAGGCGTGCAATTAAGAAAACCTGATAAAGTACATACAAGAACACTACAGTTGTAATACATGAAAAAAAAAAGCTAATCAAATCAATGTAGTTACTAAATAGGCTCATTTATTGCTCTGTAAAATAATCTTTAAAACAGATGAACAGCAGCACTGTTTTGTGCAGGAAATAAAACAGGACAAGCCATGGGTGGAAGGAAGCTATTTGTGAATAGCAGTAATACAAGATAGTTTTATTCTTATAAAATATGAAGATAAAAGCTAGAATGTAGTAGTGTTGTCAACACAGAACTTCTTTGATATTTTTCACTTCAGATTAACACTATGAAGGACTATCTTGTTACTTCTTCTTGATGTTGTTCTTTTTCTAATTAAAACAAAAAAACTCTCCTGCCATGTCATTTCTGTTTGGAAGTAAATGCTCGTGACACAAATAACACAACCACATGGTCAGAGACTACAAAGAGATGTAGAGTATACAGAGAAAAACCCTCCATTTCGCTTTGCAGACCTGAGATATTCATGAGCTATGAACCTCCTGTGCTACAATAATATTAAGTATAAGTCCCTATAGCCTTCACTATAAAGCCTTCAGGGATCTTAAATATCTGGATAAGGCAGGATGAGCCGCTGAGCTGAGTGGGGCGAGCTGAAAGACACGATGGTGATGAGTCAGGTATATTCATAGAGCGTCAGAGATGGATAAAGTTTAAAGGTTCTTGTTATGCCAGGCATGATTTAAACAAACTTTTTAGCTGAGTTTGCCCTTGTTACAGAAGAAAAGCTTTCAGGATGTTCTTGCATTGATTACTTTAGTCAGGGTGCAGCCACTGTCTTCTACATTTAAATTTTCACTCCACTTCCACTTTAGAGCAGGAGATGCACAACTGGTTTAAAGAAAAATTTTCCATTACATTGCACAGTAAAATACACCTAACAGACATGACAGCTTATGACCAATGAAACCAGTAATTCAGGATGTGACAGAGGCTCAGAGAAGTAAATGAGAAGTAGACTAGAATTTCTTTTTACAGCAGGTGACTCTTTTTGGTGCTCTGAGAATATCTATATATAATCTATATGTCTATATAGATATAGAGATAATTAAAGGGTCTAAATTAACTGACTTTAGTGCTATAATATCATGAATTTGGGGCCTCCACAAATTTCCCTGGAACTTTTTTCTAAAAATATGAACTGAAGCAAGCCCATGAAAGTCATTCATGTTCTTTTTTTTTTTTTTTTTGGAGAGGTTTTTGCTATAGGGCGCATGCGTTCACCAGAAAGATAGAGAGAGACAGAGAGACAGAAAGTGAGAAATCACCTCCCCCCAGGGGGGATGACACGCTGCAATCCCTTCTCCTCCATTCTCCTCTCGGGATCTTGAGTTTAAGCCACCAGATCCAGGACTCGAACCGTGGTTGACTACATGGGAGTCCAGCGACATAGTCATTACTCCAATTGCTAGTTCCACTCATGCTCTTTTTTGAAAAAAAGCATTCTTAATATTGCGTGTAGTAATGACCATGGAAAACACAAGAGATAGTACTACATTAAAAATTATAACCAGTAATGCACCTGAATATGTAGATTAAAAACTCTTCTCAGCATTTTAAACTTGCTGAAGCATCAGACAGTGTTCAGTCAGCTTATGAAACTCGGTCCTTTTCCAAAGTCACCTCACTATGATCCCAAAGGTCTTAATGAGAACCAGCTGAGGTGTCAGACTCTCACTGCACAAAAGACTCAAGCCCAATTCAAAACTTATCCGTCTATAGTCCAATTCTCAAGCTCCCAGAGCCTGCTCTTCATTCTATCTGCGTGCAGAAAACATCAGGCAGATGAGGGTTTCAACTTCTGTAAGACTCAGAACTCTAGGATGTAATTATATCAAATGTGAATGGAAAACTGAAAGCAAGATTTCTGTTATCACTATTTATTTAATGTAAAATCTACTCTTTTTCAAATATTCAACTATTCATCCACATGGACCAAAGAGTGCCAAAGTGTACACAGTAAAAGTGCTTAGCATTTGCTTTTGATTTTTATTGTTTCCAGTCATGGCATCATTGGCAAGTGTTAACCTGCCCAACTTCCAGCTAGAATTTCACATTTTGCTTATACAGAATTTTCTGTAATAATTTAAATTCAAGAAAGAGATTGACCTTTTATGATTGACAGAAAAAGAGATGAAATATAAAGAAGAGACCTAAGGAATCTAAAGAAGTTTCTCATAAGAGTATGTTCTAGGGCAGGCGTCATTTGAAAAGGCAGACAATGTATGAAACGGATGGTAGGATTTCAGGGGTGGAAGGAGAGTATAAAAGAATAGGATATTAGTAGAAGAAGAATAAAGAGAAAAGGTTTGTGTGGCATTTATGTAGAAGACCTAGGAGAATAAAGAAACAGAGAAGTATACTGAAGAACAGTAAAATAAGACTTTAAACATGTACTTCTATCAAAGAACAGTAAAGGGGTTCTGAAGGTAACCCAATGATAAAATATGAGTGGAATTAGGACTTAGATAATCTAAAAAGCACAATGATATAAACAGGAAAAAAATGATGAAACATTTTTGAATTCTAAAATATTGGGTCATTGGAAAAGTCATAACGTGTTTTTCTTTGCAAAAATGTGTTGTGACTTTTTCTGACAATGTAATATTTCTGAGAGTTCATTTCATGTGATAGGTGACTGATTTTTGTTAAGGTTTCTTCCTCTGGAACATCTTAATAATTTTGGTCACAAATACTTTTGCAGTTTCACTTCTAGTGTTACATTGCTTTGCTGCATATTCATCTGTGTCAGTCAAGTCTCTCTTAGGATTACACACTTCTGTAAAATGGGAATCAATGCTATCTGTGAGTGAAGTAAGAACAGATAAGAAGGGACCAGATTTTGAAAGAAGTGGTCTGATTGTCACTGATCATGATGGGCATTTGTTATTTACATAGATATTCATGGACTGAAGGGCAAGTGGCCAAGTTTTTACTTAGTCAATATTATGGTTTGAATGCATCTCCTAAAAATTCATGTCTTGCAATTTGGTGAGCCATTGTAATGGTGCTGAAAGGGCAGCTACTTAACCTGAGTAAGAGATTAAGAGGTAGAACCTTTGGGAGGTGATTAGAACATCAGGGTGGCCCTCATAATTGAGTCTTGGTGGGCTTATAGGGAGAAGGAATGAGACAGACAATCCAACACAGACACAAATACACTTGCTCTGTCTTGCCATGTGATGTCCTCTGCCATGTTACCCACTAGTGAGAAGGCCTTTATCAGATGTAGCCCCTTGACCTTAGGATCTCCAAGACCCTGAGCTAAATAAATCTCTATTCTTACTTTACCAAGACTTGAGTATTTCTGTTATTAGCAACAGGGAGTGAATTAATACGATGCAATTTCTCACAGTTAATATGCTGTGGTAACTAAAATTTGAAACTTGCTTTGGGGGCATTGGTATGATTTAACTAGCTATGTTAACTAAAACTTGGGTCTATTAGCAGAAAATGCCTATAATTATCAAGTCCTTAATATATACCAGGTATTATTTGAAGAGTTCTATATAAATTGTTCCAACTAATTCTCAATATAACCTAAAGAGAGGATTCTAGTATTACACTATTTTACAGAAAATGTGATTGCATAGTCATATGGTCACATCATTCATAATGGCGAAGCTAACAGAGATGGAAGAAAAGAAAGACAATGAGCTGCAGAAGAGAAAGGATAAAGGAGCTGACAAGTTCTGGGAGGTAAGGAAATTCTTTCAAGATCTAAAAGAGGAATTACACACTTTTCAAAAGAATCAAATGGAACTGTTAGAGATGAAGACTATAATACAGGAAGTCAAAAATCTTTCTTGAAAGTATTAACAGCAGACTAGATCATACAGAAAATAGGATCTCAGACGTAGAAGAAAAAACTGCTGGCCTAGAAAAATCCACCACGAAGACTGAGAAAATTTCCCCAAAACTTGAGAATAATATACGAGTAATACTAGATACCATTAAATGTCCAAACATCTGGATAATTGGCATCCCAGAAGGTGAAGAGACTCATAAGGACATTGATAATCTATTCCATGAAATCCTGCAAGAAAACTTTCCAAAACTAGAGAGGCACTCAAAGATCCAGTCCCATGAAATACAAAGGATCCCCAATAGAATCAACCCAAGAAGATCTTCTCCAAGACACATTATAACCAGATTGACTAAAATCACAGACAAAGACAAGATACTAAAATTGGCAAGAGAGAAACATCAAGTTACCTACAAAGGATATCCCATCAGACTAACAGCAGACCTCGCATCGGAAACAATTCAAGCAAGGAAAGAATGGGAAAATATATTCAAAGTGTTAAAGGAAAAGCAATTTCAACCGAGAACACTGTACCCAGCAAGATTATCCTTCATGGGAAGAAAAGACAAGAACATTCTCAGATAAATAAAACCTGAAAGAATTTACCAGCACCAGACCAGATCTCCAAGAAGTTCTCAAGGGAGTGCTATGTCAGGAAAATTAAATGTAGTCATACAGAAATAAGAGTTCAAAAACCAAGAAAATGCCCAACTTAATCATAGGGACAAGTCTGGAGCTGAATATTATATCCCAGAATTCAATTGGGAAGATTGAACCACAACAGAAGATAGATTAAGTACATGAGACTGAACTGGTGAAATAGCATTCTGTGACTTTTGACTAAAATATTGCTGCTTTTCTTCTAGGCTTTGTTGTTCGATTTTAAGAGTTTTTGTCCTGTCTTGAGCTGTCGATAGGTTCATGTAACTACTATTTGAACAGAATACTATCCTGTTTCCAGGCTTTAAGGTTTAAGGAAATTTCCTTACCAATTCAAAACTGCTTTTCTAGAGGTAATTATATATAAATAAATAAATATGTGTGTGTGTGTGTGTATATATATGTGTGTGTGTGTGTGTGAAAAAACAACAAAAAAGAAAAACTGTAGCACATATACTCTATGGAATACTACTCAGCCATAAAAAACAAGACACTGGCTTTTGACAAAAAGTGGATGAATATGGAAGATTTACTGCTGAGTGAAGCAAGCCAGGCTGTGAAGGAGAGACACTGTATGTCCCCACTTAATATTAACCGAGTTTCCACACTCTATGACTGAAATTGAATGACTAAAAGATATTGAAACAAAGTAAATGGTTGTGAATACCAGATATAGTGTGGGAAGAGCATGGGTGAAGAAATACAGTCTGACGAAGAACATTAAGGAAAAAAATGGAGAAGCAAAGCATTAATGGGACAAAAAATGGGGTACTATCTATTGAAGATAACTTTACAGTATGATTAACTGGACTAGGGAGAAATGTAAACATGTTGGAATATTCACTTTGTAAACTAAATGACATGTTTGAATGTATAAAAGTACCTGAAATAAAATAAGATAAAAAAAAGTAAATAAAAGTAAAAAAATCAAAAAATTTTACATTATTTTCTTAAAACTCCTAACATTATCTGTTGATGATGTATGTGGTAACACCTTTGGCTGGACTGCAGTGTATTCATGCTGGGAAGATTCATTTTGTACGCTGTAAAGAGGCGCAGTGATTAAAGGTAAAAAAATAAAGTAAGAGAAAGAAAAAACAAACTTCTGAAACATCAACTAATAAAAAAATCTTCAAGCCAATATTGATTTTAGGTTATTAGAACATTTTAATTTAGCACCTCTTTAAAAAGCCTCGTTTATAAAAGTAAAGCTACAGAAAGCTTAAAATCCACTACATGATTCTTTGTCCACATTATCAACAAGTCACTTCTTGTATTTTAGAAATTAAGAAGATATGAGTCCATCCTGGTGGCACATTGGTAGCAAACTGAACTGCAGGGATGGAGACCACATAGTCAGCCATGGCTTGGGATCCCAGGGCCAGCCTGAAAACATGCTGGATGTGTGCACATGTGCCCAAGATCCCAATACATTGAGGGATGCCAGAGAAAGGAGATCATGGCGTGACGAGGCCCTGTTGATGGTACTTCTCTCTTTCTCACATGTGCACATATACCCTCTATCACAAATAAAACTGTTAAAAAAAAGAACTTGTGTAACAAAACATTTCAAGGACTGTGGTTATCCAAAACATCATTTATTGGTAATAATATATTGGCTAGATGGTGAGCTATGTAAGGTTAAAGGAAATTTTTTTTTTGAGGTTTTTGCTATAGGGCGCGTGCTCTTGCCAGACAGAGAGACAGAGAGATAGAAAGCCAGAAATCACCCCCCCCCCAGGGGGGATGGCCATGCCACAATCCCTTCTCCTCCATTCTCCTCTCGGGATCTTGGGCACGAACGCACATGCGCCCAGCGTGAGTTTTAAGCCACCAGGTCCGGGACACGAACCGCGGTCGACTACATGGGAGTCCAGTGACATAGCCATTACGCTAACTGCTGGTCCCAGTTAAAAGGAATATTAACTGACATTATGGACAGAAATAATAGCACACAGTTTCAAAGAATATTTAGACATCAATTTTCAGACCTACAAACTAAAGTCAATATCAAACAAATTATTTCTCAAAATACATAATTAAGTAGAACTATTTAGACAAGGACTATATCTTAAGAAGTAGAATGAAACAGACTCTTTAAAAATTATACCCTTGATAGGCCAACCCTATAACCTAGTGGTGAGGGAGCTGGGATCCCACGTGGCCAAATGCAGTTCCAGTCTTTCCCCTCGCAGCTTGAGAAACATGCCAGGCACATATGTGTATATGTCAGGACCCTGACAGGATGGAGAAATGAAGGAGAGTTTGCAGTATGACCATGCCTCATTGCAAGCATGCTTTCTCCTTCTTCTCTCTCTTTCTGTCTCTCTCATGAATACACATGCCTTCTAGCAATTACAATTTTTTTACTCATTGTTTTCTTTATTTTTAGGTTTTTGCCATAGGGTACACATGTGTGCTAGAGAGAGAAGGAGAGAGACAGAGAGAAGGAAAGTGAGAAATCATCCTGCAGGAGGCATGGCCACCCTGCAACCCATTCCCCTCCATTCTCCTCTCAGGATTGTGGGCACATACACACTCGTGCCCAGCATGATTTTTAAGCCATCAAGTCTGGGACTTGAACTGTGGTTGGCCATGTAGGAATCCAGTGCCTCAAGCACCATATCACCTGCTAGTCCCTTTACTTCTGTTTTTGAAGCCTTGATAATCCACTTAAAACATTTTAGGATTTTTTTTCCTCTATCAGAGGGATGACCACTTTCCAGAGGAAAAGAAAGAAACACCCCCTCCTCCTCAGTGGGATGTGGTCATGTCATAATCCTTTTCCCATCATTTCTACATCCTGTCAAGCTTTGGGGCAAGCTCACGCACTTGGTGTATTTTCTCAGGCCATGGAAGCTGCGATTCAAACCATGGTTTATCTGTGTGGGATCTGGCTCCTGATGCATGGGGCTTAACCACTGTGTTATGAGGCTGACTCACATTCTAGGATTTTATAAATAGAAAAGGACTTGGTTTCTGTAATGGTGCCTAATATTCATGTTGAATGTTCATTTTAGTATCAAAGAATATTTATTTTAGATGTTCCAAATTTCTTCCAGACAGTTGTGTAGTTTTCCTTAAGAGTCATATTTTGGGAGTATTTTTCCAGCAGACAGATCTATCACTGGCTATTTGCGGTCAGTCTGTTTGTGAAAAGATAGAGCAGGGCCAGAAGGTGTACCCTGGAATAGACAAAGAATGTGTGAGCAAGAGCAGACAGAGACCTGGTGACTTGAAGAGCTATGTGGCCCACAGTCAAAGGGAAGTGAAGGGCAAGTGGACCCAGGAAAAGTATACGGATCAGTCTGTGGGCTGGGAGAGGTGTGATTCCAAGGGCTGTTAGGACAGAGTGTCTAGGTAGGGAAGAACAGAAGCCAGGGAGACAAGCAAACAAAAACGGTAAGGGAAGGGTACCACGTAGAGATGAAACCAGATGAGAGAGAGAGTTGGAGTCCACACACAGGCACAGAGACCCAGCAAGTGCAGTGACCCGGACAAAGCTGACAGGGTAGGAAAACGGGACCAGCGAAGCCTAGACAGCCCCCGGAAGGAAGAGCAACACCTGACATATGGTAAAGGGATGAAAACACCTGTCTTAGGTACTGCTGGTGCCTGACTTGCCCTTCAACAATTACGTGCTTCCAACAATTAGCATTGAGAGCCATAAGACATTGCTATGGGGGCCGTAGAAGTATTTCACATTAACTCTGCCATATTAACTCATAATTTATAACTGTCAAGTAGAAACACAAATTAGTTGGCTATTTATCCAAAAACATTCCAAAATAATTAGTTTAATTTTTTCTTTTTTTTAATCTTTAAAGAGAGGAGTTAGCTTAGTAAAAGGAGTGTGGCCACATTTACTGCCAAATCCTTCGAACGATTTTTCACAAATTGGTTCAGAAAGCTGTAAAAACCATGGTGGCTATTTTAAATTTTTTTTTAAAGTGAGATTTCTGGAGTGAGATTACTTATATTCACTATGATTACTGAGAAACTCAAAGAGTTAAAATCATAAGATAATATTGAACCTGATTAAATATATATAATCTAGGCAAATGTTAGTGAGCTACATGAATGAAGATCTTACATTTAGATAGAATTTCTTTTTTAAAAAGAAGTTATTTTATTTAATTTTATTCATCTTCACTATTATTATTTTGAATTTGACCAGAGGGAGACAGAAAGCGAGAGAGAGGGAAAGTGAGAAAGCAAGCCACCAGGTTCAGGACTAAAACTGTGGTCCGCCATGTGGGATTCTAGGGCCTTAACTATCATGCTACCTGCTGGCTCCTAGATATGATCTCTTAAATGACTCTAACCAGTTAATTCCCCAGAGTTGTCAATTTCAGTTATTTGTAGTGAGTGACTCACTGAAAACACAAAATTACTGGTGGTCAATTTTTAGAATGCCTATCCCTTACATTAACTAATAATATAAGCTAGTACAGAACAATAAATAAATAAACTGACTAATAAATAAAACCTACAAGACCAGTCCTACAGTAATGAACAAAAACCACTTTAAAGTGCTATTTAGTTCATGAAAACATCACTTAAAGGATTAGAATATGTCTTTTGAACCGAAAGAGGAATGCTACAGTTCTTGAGCAGTACATGTAGTTAAAAGAGGTACAGTTTCATATATGCTAATATGCCTTGAATTTTAAGATATGTTTACAAGGCATAGTATAGATTTTCAATTACCTAATTAATTTGAGCTATGTCTAAAAACGTATTAGACAACTTGACTTGTCTACACATTCTGAATGACACCACATTCTAGAGGCAATTACTGTTGATTTTTTCATTGCTATCTTTAGAAGGAAGTGATTATTCACTAACAAAGAAGAGATGTAACTCCTTAGTGTCATTTCCTCAGGATATATTTTCAGTAATAAAGTAAAGTGAATATTTAGCAAATATTCAGTAAGTTCAGTCAGTGTAAACAGTCAATCTGGAGTATTTAAGCAAAGAAAGATTAGGCTTACATTAGCAGGTTGTCTGCAATTCAAAGTCACCTAATAATTGCTAACTTTCTATTTTATGCCTAGTGAGGAAATGGGGGTTGGTGGTGAGGTACTTGTTATCTCTAGCCCCTGTCTCCAACATCCTAACCCAAGAAAGGTTCATATAAATACAGCAATTTTTCAAGTTTAATTATCTTTTTAAAGATTTAATTTTATTTATTACTATTATTTTTTTTAAAAAAATTTTGACCAGGGAGAGAGGCAGAGAGAGAGACAGATAAAGAGAGAAGGAAAGCAATAAAGCCAGCCATCAGGTCTGAGATGCGATCTGCAGTTGGCTATTTAGGAGCTTAGCACCTTAACCACCACACCATGCTATCTGCCGGCCCTTCAACTTTAATTCTTTTTTTAAAAAATTATTTTATTTAACTTAATTTATTTTAATTGGACGAGAGAGGGCCAGAATGAGAAAGAGAGAGAGAGAAAGTGAGAAGGCAAGCCACCATGTCTGGGACTCGAACCATAGTTGGCCACGTGGGAGTCCAGTGCCTTTAAGCACCACAACACCTGCTGGCCTCTCAAGTTTAATTCTTAATCCATAAGACATCTACTCTGTCTTTTTTCCTTTTCCTTTCTTTCTTTCTTTCTTTTTTTTTTTAATATTTACAATATACTGTATCTTTCTAATTTTGAGGTACCCGGATCTATATCACGTGTTCTAAATAAGCTTAAATAATAGAGAAGGGCTGCTGAAGCCATGGTCGGGGCAAAGACTATGGACACAAGATTTGAAAGGAAGCACACGGACAGGCATCAGGAATCTACACAATATGGTTTTAGAGAATCTGTTGTACATTAGGTCTTTAACAGCAGTTAGAAAAAAAAATCATAAGGAAGGGTTACTATGAACCTTAGAGGACTGGTAAAGGAGAAGGTCTGTTTTTTTTGTTTGTTTGTTTGTTTTGGTTGTTGTTTGTTTGCTTGTTTTAAAGATATTTCTGCTACAGGAAATGTGCACTCACTGGAGTGACAGAGAGAGGCAAAAAGAGTGAAAGTGAGAAATCACCCCCCCCCAGACAAGATGGTCATGCTGCAATCCCTCCTCCTCTGGTCTCCTTTCGGGATTTTGGGCATACATTCACATGCACCCAGCGAGAGTTTCAAGCCTCTGTCTCTGGGACTCGAACACCAGGTGGCCATGTGGAAGTCTAGCGCCTTAACCAATACACTGCCTGCTGGCCTGAATGTGGGTTTTTTAAGGATCCAGAACAACAGACGGCCAGGAGGGAACAGGAATGCAGATTTCGGAGCAGACGGAAGAAGTACCCAGATGCCCAGGAAAAGCATGTCTGCAGTCAGGTAGGCAAACACTGTCTGTATCAGTGGGGGGTGGGAGAAGATCAGGACTGGACGGAAGGGTAGGTGTGTCATCGTCCCAGAGAGGCTTCTCTGGCCAGCTGCCTAAAAATTCACATCCTCTCCTACACAAAATACTTCAGGTCTTCTCTTCCTGCTTTGTATTTTCTTCTTCTTCTTCTTTTTTTTTTTTTTTTTTTTTTTTTTATTTTTTTTTTTTGAGAGGTTTGGTTTTTGCTATAGGGCACGTGCACTCACCGGAAAGACAGAGACAGACAGAGAGACAGAAAGTGAGAAATCACCCACCAGAGGGGATGGCCACACCACAATCCCTTCTCTAATCTCCCCTTGAGATCTTGGGCACACACGCACACACGCCCAGCATGAGTGTAAGCCACCCGGTCTGGGACTCGAACCACGGTCGACTATATGGGAGTCCAGTGACATAGCCATTATGCTAACTGCTGGTCCCCTGCTTTGTATTTTCTCCCACCACTGTCTATATACTTTATAAACTCATCTTGTTTACTGTCTGCCTCCCCTGCTAGCACGTAAGCTCCCTGGGGACCTTTGTCTGTTGCAACTCATTGTTGCACCCCTGACACCAGGAGCTACGTCTGGTGCACAATGACGCTCACTGAATGAGTGTGTGAAGGCGGAATGAGTACGCCCAGAAGGCACTTTGGGAGCACACTGACAGGTGCTGAAAGTATATGAGCCTCAGCAGCAGCACTTGTCCAAACGCAGCCCCAGGTAGAACTAGGCTGGCACAGTGTCCTGTCAGTCATGTGCCAGCCAAAGCAAGCTCTGTGTAAACTTGTAAGAAGTGGCATATATCAATGCTCTGGAGGCTCGTCTGTTTCCAAATATTTACATTTTCCTTTCCATTGGCCCCTTATACACAGTCAAATATCACATTAGCTTTTGAGGAGCAGCACGTTGCACAAGATCACTTCTAATTTCATCTTTACTGCTACCTCAATGTCTCTTACAACTTTATCATTTCAAGATTTCTGTGTATTGTAAACATTGTTCTTTCAACAAATAGCTTTCCTTTTGAACTTTTTAAACAATATTTTTTATTTTTCTGTGTCTCTGGTTTCCAAGTGACTCTTTGTGACTCTTATCAATGTCATAGAGAACACATGAAAACATGATTAAATAGGTTATTTGTTGCTTATAAATAGAATTAAGAGACAGGAAAATGGAGGAGAGAATATATTTTGCAAATGACTTTTTATTCCTATAGGATTAATCAATTACAGCTTTAAAATAAATGATAGCTTTAAATTTAAAAATATCTAATGAGAATATATGGTATCACATTACACCTTTACTGTGGGTTCCTTCTGAAAAACTCAAAATTATCCCTCCAGAAACTATGAAAATTGTCCTTGTAATGTTTCTACAAGGAAAGTGAGGTAGATATTTGCTGTTGCCATTTTATAATAAACAAACAAATAAGCAAATGACCAGAACGCTGCATAGAAAGTCAGCACAGATCCTATTAACCACATCGTTCTCTGACTGATAATGTATGTAATTGTCTGATTTTACTAGTAGGAAGCACCAGAGGGGAACAAGTAAGTTGTCATGCATCCAGGACCGTCAAATATCCACTACTCACTATACATTATGATGAGAAAATCCAGCCTTATTTAAGTGTAAGATGCAACACTGCAAACTTTTAAGTGTGGAGCTGTTGAGTATTAGAGTTGCTTTAAAACAAAGAAACAAAAAGCAATATGACTGCAATAAAAATAAGTATCAGTGATATCTAAGTAAAATTTAAAAATTTCATTTTACCTGCTTTAAAATTATGTACACACAGTTAATTAAAAGACATAAAATAAAACTATTATGTTTTTAAATATTATTTTATTTTGCCATAATTGGCCTTGCTGGAGAGAGACAGAAAGAGGGAAAGTGAGAAATCACCCCCCAAGGGGGATGGCCATACCACAATACCTTCTTTTCCATTTTCCTCCATTCTCTTCTTGGGATTTTGGGCACCCCCACATACATACCCCATACATTTTTCAAGATGCTGGGTTGGAATGGCAGATTCGGCCATGAGGGATTCAGTACCATAATCACTATGCTACCTGCTGGCCTGAAGCTATTATGGGCAACACTTTTGTTTGTTTGTTTGTTTGTTTATTTATTTTGTAAAGAGAAACAGACTCACTTATAAAGGAAAAATATAGTATTAAAATGTATATATATGGAGCTAGCAGGTGGCATGTTGGTTAAGGCACTGGACTCCCACATGGCTAACCACAGTTTGAGTGCTGGACATGGTGGCTTGCTTTCTCACTTTCTCTCCCCCTCCCTGCCCCTCTCGGATCAAATTAAAAATAATAAAATAGATTTTAAAATGTGTGTGTATTTTATAGGTAATTTCACTGTTATCCCTGTGAAACTTTCAGTCAATAGATAGAGGCAGGGCTTGCCCTGTAGTTCAGCAGATAAATACTGTGTAGAGGGAGCCTGATCCCATGTGACTGATACGGTTCCAATCCTGGCCTTTGCCACCTGAGAAACACACTGCACATGCTCATGCACCTTCAATCCTGAGGGGATGGAGAAATGGAGAAAAAGCAGGATTGTGGCATGACTATGCCCTGTTGAAGGGGAGATGTTTTCTCTCTTTCTCTACTGTGTGCAAAAAAAAAAAAAAAGATATAACTTAAGACAAAAAGCTTTGCAATATAGCAAGATGAAAAAAAAAAAAAAACTTCATTAAACTGAAGGTTCAGCCTGGAGATCCATACTATTTTATAGTTAATACACATTCAGAAGTCTTCAAATAACATTGACATTTTAAATTATAGGTACTGAATTTATTATTCAGAGAAATATGGACATTTCAGAGTTTCAGAGGTACTCCAACAATCTGGTTATATCCATTTAAGTTCTCTGCCACCACCATAACTGCTATCACCTCAACCAAATAGGTATAAATCAATTTTACTACCTCTTTCCCTTAATTGAACCCTTCCTAACTTCCCTATTTCCCATAATGATATTTTCATTGCCTCAGTTTCTTAGACTGGAGCTCATCATTGCCTCCTTCCTGTCCCCTAGCCTTTACAGCCATCTATCTACCTATATATAGCCAGGAGTGTAGGCCCTTCCTGAGTACATCTGCTAGAACTCTCCTCTCCATTTCCGTCACTCATGACCTCAACCCTCCCTATACTTGCTTCGTTGTCATAAGTCTTCTGAGTGCACTACTCCTGGCTTCTGTTCTTTTATCCATTCACTAAATTAATCTTTGATCATGTCATACTCCTTGTTCAACATTCTTTAAGGACTTTTTGAGGGATATCACTGACTTTAGCTGATAGGTCAGTTTTTACACACAGCTATGGAAAATGCTAGGGATGCTGGCCCTGTCTTCTCATTTGAATCAACCCAATGTCAATGCCAGCTTTCAAAGGAAGAAGCCTCCTACACTAGCAGAGTGCCAGGAAGCATATTTTTAAAAAAATCTCTGGGTAGAAAATAGTCATGATGAGCTCTGGTTCAGTGCTAAGTATCCAGCTTCCAGAACAGTGCCTAGATAACTGTAAGTGCTCAATAAATATCTGAGGAATAAATGGTTATGTGTAGTGGGGCTACATAAAATCTTCTGAATTAGGCCACCTATGTTGGAACAAAACCCTCCAGGGGATAGAAGGTTATACAGAGTAGCAAGTTCTGTCCTAAGAAAAAAATTGGTCTGAAAAGAGCTGAATAATTAAGATGACTTATATAGAATTAAGTTAGTATGATAAAGGAGAAACTTGGTATCTCCTTTCTGATAAATAATACAACAAAGTCTAATCAAGTACTAGAGAAGTAAGGAAAGGACTGAACTATCTTCAGTGGGTGTTTTAGTGGTTCTTTAGAAAGTTGCTTAAACCCTAAGGATCAGAACTAAGATGAGCCTTATAAGGCTTTTAGTGTCTAAAAAAGGCTGAAGTTGTTTATACTTAAGCTTGAACAACCACCAGAGTTGAAGTTTAAGCATACTGTGTTAATAATTTACTTTTGGGGAACAAATTATACCAAAACTTGTCAGCTTAAACAATGCACATTTATCATCTCACAGTTTTTGTGGGTCAGAGATCTGAACATGGCTTAGTTGGCTCAGGGTCCCTCAGAACTATAGTCAAGGTGTTGACTGAGAACGTAGTCATCTTAAGGCTCAATGTGAGGAGAATCCTCTTCCAAAGTCACTCAAGTGGTTGTTGGCAAAACTCAGTCCTTACTGGCTCCTGGCCAGAGATACTATCTTGCTATTTGAGCCTCTCCATAGAGCAGCTTACAACATGGCAGCTGGCTTCCATCAGAGTGAGCAAGTCAGAGGACCAGAGAGCTCCCAGCACTCACTGGTCTTACCGCATTCCCCACTAATCCTTATGCAGAAGTCTTGACAGAATGGTGGAAGGGCCTCCTGAAGATTCAGTTATGGTGACAACGCCTTGTGGGGCTGGGAAAATGTCTTCTAAGATGTGGAATTTGCTTGAAATAAGTATTTAAAATCTCAGATCTGAATGAAGGGGTAGGAATGAAACTGGCTTGTCTTCTATTAACCTTAGTGATCCACTAGTAAAACTGCTGCTTCCCATCCCAAGACTTTAGGCTCTGCTGGTATAAAGGACTTAGTTCCAAGGGGAGGAATGTTTCTGTCAGGTGACACGATGATGATTCCACTGAACTGGAAGCTGATGCTATCATCTTCTATGTCAGGCTCCTCATGCCAATGAATCAATAAGAAACAGAGGGTCTCACTGTACAGGCTGGATGAGGGATCCTCATTCTGAGGGAAAACTGGATTGCTACTCCACATCATGGGTGAAAAGAAATATGCCTGCAATGCAGGAAATGCTCTGGGGTGCCTGCTGGTATTTCTGTTATCACAGTCAATATCATACTATAACAACCTAATTCAGATGGGATTGTTAATGGCCCAGACCCTTCAGGAAAGATAGTGTGAATTATTTCATAGGGGTAAAATCTTGACCATCTAAGGTATGTGGTGAGACCAAAGGGAATACTGAATGGGCAGTAGAAGAAAGAAGTTATAAATATAAGCCACAACTATATGACCAGTTGCAAAAATAAAGAATCTAATAGTGTAATAGTATTTCTTTTTTATTTTGATATGGATATTTGTATATACACACACACATGAACTAAATGTTTTTCATCACCTCTCTTATTCGCCTACCATCTAATATGCATCAGTAGTAATCTTTTAGTGTATCAATTATTAGATACCAAAGATAAGAAGGACAAGGACAATAAAGAGACTTTCTACGCTCTTCTGCAGAAAGGGTTGGTGTGTTTTCAGCTGTACACAGGATTGCCATGTAATGCTAGGTGGAAGCATGGCTCTATTGGAGATTAAGTCTGTGTTAAGGAGGTGTATATGAATACCAGCTTAGCAAGGCACTAACTGTGGTCCACAATATTTCCCAGAACTGCTTTTCTTGCAAGTTTCTAATTACAATAGCACCCAAGAGAGATTTTGTGTGTCGAGTACTTAAAGTAAATCAGCAGCCACTTCTAGCTTACACAAGATGTCACTTACCTGTTGACCTGCCATGTCACCTGAGGTAATCACTAGGACTGCAGCAGCTCCACATTTCTATAGCTTCTCCCTCACCATCTCTGCCTCCTGGAGTAGGGGTGTATAGGGGTGTATGTGTGTGTGTGCCTGTGTGTGTGTTTGGGTTTATGACAAGAGCACAAGCTACTATGGGATACCCACACCACCAAAAGCAGTAAGAACTGACATGGGTTTAAGACTATCTTCATAACTCCACTCTTACTTATGGGTTCTAGATCATTCTTGTTTCCTGTCACTTCACATCCATCTTCACTCACCACTTGTCTGCTCAGCAGACTCTGCCTTAGCATCAGATGCAAAGTCAGCATCTTTACAGAGATGGCTTAACAAGCTCTGGTCAAATCCCAGTATCAAAGCCTTTCCTATAGACAGTCTATTTTTGTAGAGTCTCTGTTTGAAAATTCACCTACTCACTCAAGCTTATTTGTAACTCCAATATCAATAGTCATTTACAGACATGCACATGTACAGAGTGGCAAATTCATCTGTTCCTAGATAAAGTTAAACAAGGCCATGTTCTGTCTTCTTTTAGCCCCCCTATTATAAACAGAAGTCCTTTTCACATACTCTTTAGTACCACACTTTTGATGTTTCTGTGCTTTCGTTGTTGATATCAGTTTAAAATGGTATCTTTACAAAGGTACCATGCTGCTTAGGTTCCTAAACACAAGGCTGTGAAGTGTCTTACACCATCTGAGGGTCCCTATTTTTTAAAGTTTGACTGGAGAGAGAGAGAGAAAGGGGAAAGTGAGAAAGCAAGCCACCAGGTCCAGGACATGAACCAAATCAGCCTTGTGGGTGTCCAGTGCCTTAACCACCAGGCTGCCTGCTGGCCCCAGTTAAGTTTAGTTTTAACAATAGTACTTTACCTAGAATTTGAAGTATTCCCCAATTGACTTCATTCTAATATGTAGCTATGTCTGCACTGTAAGTACTTAATGATTAGCTACCACCTGCGACTGTTACATGGTCAAACATTGCTCGTTCTCTAGCATCCATAGGCAGACCAAGCCGTATCTCTGTTATTAGCCATAACTAGACACCACTGTTCACTTTGTCTTACCACCTAAATTGGGTGGGAACTGTGAAAGCCAAAACTACAAAGCCATGTTGCATGCCACTCTTGCTTCTGACTTAAAGACCAGGTACAAACCCTGCAAGCTGGAAATCAATGCCATTCTTAAATTTTCTGGAGTCCAGCTGCTTCCTGAGGTTTTCACCTCTTTCTCTTCAATAGGCAGGCCAGTCTTGCCTTTGCTCCCTGTGAACGTCTTCAGCTCCATTCCAGCCCTTCCTCCTCACATTGCTCTGTTTCTTTACCCTAGGATGCCATCATGCATGCTTTCCCACAACCCAAATCCTATCAAACACATGACGTCCAGTTAAAACCTTCGAATGAACAGTATTTTTTTTCTAAAGACACTACGCAATAGCCTTGACTGCCAGTCACATAAATACATTGATATTCTTTTAGGTATTTAGGTATATATGCCATATCCCCCAAGCTCCAACAGGAACCACTGTGTCCATTACTCTTGAATGGTTCACCAATTCCTCTACCGGAGTATGTGGGTAAGCATGTAAGTTACTTAAAACACATTTTTGGTAGTGCAGTGGATACATGGCATACATTACCATTAATTCACCCAAAGTAGAACAACATATTCAATTCACAAAATAGAATCTACATTTCATCAGCATATTCTTGACCTTAAAAAAAAAAAGAAAGAAAGAAACTACATCTTTCAGCAGACACATACCTGCTGAGACTCGGGGACAGTCGGGTAGCATGGATTCCACCGACGTGTCTAATGGTTCTGAGCTAGAAACCCAATTGCAACAGTTCTGTAATACAACAGAGACAGTATTGTTGAAACTATTTGTGATCACATTATTAGGCTGAAGACATTAATTCGTCATATAATATCAACTACTAGAAGTGTTGAACTCATTTTCCACACACTTAAAATTTTGTCTTACGTAAACAGTAATTAATCATGAGTAATGTGACTATGAAAATAGGTTTATTTTTTATAATTTATTAAATCATCTGTGCTCATGTTAAGAAGACAGGGAATGGTCTGTGAGCTGCAATGCAATATGTTTCTAAGAGAAGGTTAGTTGTCTAAGAAGTAAATAAAGGGGGCATAGGGGAAATTGAAAAGGTGTCCACTTTTAACTTTCAGATTGAAATAAACATTAATTTGAACATGTGAAAGAGTACCTAATTTTAAACTATATTCTTTTTGTGTAACACCAAGAGAAATGAACTTTGCATTTGTGTCTCAAAATACTGTATTTTAATACTTTGACCTGCTTCCATGAAGGCTTTATGAGAATAGCTACAAAGATACACAGCCTGGTGAAGTGTAACTGTGTTTCTGAGGACACAATGCCTCCAATATCAAAAGTCAACCTCCAAGGTAAAGATGATTTACAGCTCAGACAAAATGAAATAAAAATAATTGATTTCTTTTATACATTTTAAGAATGTATTTGAAATCTGGCTCAAAAAATGTGATTCACCTCCTATGGGTTTTTTAAAATTTTTACAACACACACACAAACAACATAACGAATTTCCAGACAGATTTTATTTTAAAAGAAATCATCCCATCAATCATGTTGGAAAAATCAGTGATTGCTATTCTGGTAAACAAGCATGCATTGTGTATTTTTAGATGCTTGCTGCCCTGGTTGTGCACCATGGAATCCGTCCTCACTGTGGAAAGATCCTTGACTGGTAGATCAAGTGTCTTATTGTATTTCCTTAATTCATTCTGTCTGGAAGAAGATGTCAGCTGTGTTGCAGTGAGGAGAGAATTTCAAAGGCCCCAGTCCCCACCAATAAAGGCCGAGGAATGGCTTTTGAATAGATTTGTCAAGGCAACCCTACTGTTCGGGGACCAGGGAGAGCAGGAATAACATAAAGGAAGGGTTGCTGTATGAGATTAGAAAGTGAAGTTCACAAAGCATGGCAGATTTTTGTAAGAAACAGTGGATCAATGAAACTATTGAACTGTGTAGGGGAAAAAAAAAACATGAAAACAAACACAACATCTAGTAATGTTCTTAAATGCTTTCTCGTTTTTTACACTTAAAACGGATAAAATATTAGTATTTTTCATGTATTACAAAAGCTGGATGGTTTAAAGTATCTACTTTATTCTATAACGTGTACTCCTAATCTTAATTAGCAGCTGAATGCAGAATTGTACAATGTAAGAGAGTAGAAATTATAAAAGAAAGAGGTTTTTAGAAGATATTTCATACATTTGAAATAAGTAAAATTAATATTACCACTGATAGAACACCACATCAGAGAGTTGTAGATAATGCAGAAGATTAGCACACAATTAGCCAGCTTTTATATACAGTGTGACACTTGCTTGTAAGAAGTAAGTATTCTCCAAAGCAGTGTCAAGATATGTAAATGGATGATTTGTTTTATCATTCATCACAGCCCCTAATAAATTCAAAAATCATGACTTCTATAGATACTAAAAATAGGCTCCCAATGATACAGGGAGATAGCTTCAATGAAGGATGACTTTCTTTTTCTCTCTCCTTTTCTTAAACAATTCAGTCTTTTCAATGACAGCAATTAGCACTACCGACAGACAGGCAGCGATTAGGTATATATTTTAATTATTATTCATCCTACTAGTACCTCGAAATCAGATGAAAGTCGGCTATTACCCAGGTGATGTGTCAGTCTTAATCCTGCTCACCTACGCTTTACAAATGTAAACTATGTCTTAAAGGATTTTCTAGTATTAGTAAAAGTGATGACACATTATAACATGCAGGCAATTAATTGCTTTCCAGCTTCTTATCGACTTTAAAAACCTGAACAAAATGACCTTCTGTCCATTTTGTCCAGGTTACCTTCACTCAAACCCTTCAATCAAATACAGGTTAACATTTTATGATTCCGAAATTTCAGTTTTTATCTAGGCCATATTGAAGGCTTTGATCTCTTATAAAACTTGGATAGACATTAAATACCCTGTATGTTATAGTGAATATGCCCAGTTCTGTGGAACAAAAAAAGTAGCTGTGTAGGAATGTAGATGTTTGATACTACGGGTCCCAAGGATGTATGAATGTGGGTGCAGGTGTGCATGCATGTGGCATTTTACCCCATCAGGAAAAGAATACAGAAAAAAGGACAAACTAAAAATGTTTACCATATAATAAAGTATAATGAAGTAAAATAGCAAACACATTGGAAAATACATGTAAAGAAAGATATATACTTCATATGAATAAAGATATTTATTACATATTAAATAAATCTGTCTGAAATCCCATTGTATCAAATGTAACTTCCTTATTCTGAGATGTGTTTCTATAGTTTAGAAGTCGAATATCTTTTACTGCCTTTCAAATGTTTATTTATACCTCTTTTCTTTTTTGAAAATTATTTGTTTAATTTTATTCATTATTATTATTTTTTAACTTGACCAGAGAGAGAAAGAGGGAAAGTGAGGGAGCAAGCCACCAAGTCTGGGACTTGAACTGCGGTTGGCCATGTGGAAGTCCAGCACCTTAACTACTGTGCTACCTGCTGGTTTCTATTTATATCTCTTTTCAATGCCTCAGTTTGTTCCTGACCCCGTTCTTCAAATGAGAACAGTACTGAAATGGCCTGGGGACTGACATAAGGAGTCTGATGGGAGGCTCTATCTAAATTCAAACCATGCTAGAGGTGTTAGGAGACCCTGAAATCTAATTTCAGGTGCCCAGGATCGGTGAGGCACGTTGGACTAGAGGTGCCAATATACCATGCTTCAGTCTCAGATGCAGCCTCATATCGCCTCAACAAATTGGTGTAGAGAAAGAAGATGTCGTTGGCCAGAGCCAGCAGATTGAGATGGGACATGTAACCAGTTTCTCTGTGTCTGAAAGAAAGTGAAAAATAGCCAGTGTAGTGAGTGTTTTTAATTTAAAAACAATTTGCTATTGGGTACATGTGCTTACCAGAGAGAGAGAGAGAGAGAGACAGAGGGAAAGTGAGAAAGCACCCCCAAGGGTGTGAGGGCCATGTCACAATCCCTTCTCCTTTATTCTCTTAGGATTCTGAGCATGCACACACACGTGCCAGGTGTATTTTTCAAGCCACTGGGTCTGGGACTTGACCTGAACTGCAGAATTGGCTATGTGGGATCTAGCCACTTTCACCATGCCACCAGCTGGCCTTCAATTAAAACTTTTTTTACTCTGAGATTAAGGCCTTACAGATCTTTGTGGTTGTATATCTTCCTCTTTGTAAAATCAAAAAGTTCGGCAACTATGAATAAGGATTAGAAGTGCTTATAGGCCATAATGCTGAATGACTCCCTTTGACATTTTTAAAAAATAATTATTTACTTAATTTTATTTATTATTATTATTTTTGAATTTGCCATAGGGCACATGCACTCATCAAAGAGACGGAGAAAGAAAGTGAGAAAGTAAGCTGCCAGGTCTGGGCCTTGAACTGTGGTTGACCACGTGGTAGTTCAGCACCTTAACCACCTTGCTACCTGCTGACTCCTCCCTTAGACATTTGAACTAAGGGTTATCAATAGTTCAGAGCAGATATAAAATATATGAAAATTTTAAATAAAATGGTTAGAATTTTATGTGTTTGAACAGAAAAGTAGGTAGTAACTATTTCTATACAAGGCGTTTGGAGGATTTGAAGACGCTTGCTGCACTGACCAAGTCTTATTTCCACTCATTTTTATTGCATTTCTTTGTGTTGTATTATAAATCATCATTTCTTTAGAGATTGATTGTATTTCTTTTTTAATAGAGATTTTTTTTTTCTATAGGCTACATGTACTCATGCTGGAGACACAGAGATAGAGAGACAGAAAGCAAGAAATCACATCCCAGGGAGGATGGCCATGCCACAATCCCTTCTCCTCCAATCATCCCCTTGGGATTTGGGGCATGCATGCACATGCGCCTGGTGTGAGTTTTAAGTCACTGGGTCTGGGACTTGAATTGCAGTTTACTATGTGGGAGTCTAGTGAAGTAACCGTTATGTCAACCGCTGGCTCTGAGGTTGATTGTTCTTAAAGAATTATTCATGTTTTAAATTTTAATTGTTACTATTTTTTAATTTGACCAAAGAGAGACAGAGAGAGAGAAAAAGGGAAAGTGAGAAAGTAAGCCACCAGGTCTGGCACTTGAACTGTGGTCAGCATGTGGGAGTCCAGTGCCTTAATACCATGACATCTACTGGCCCCTATAAGTTGTTTTTTTTTTTTTTTTTTAAGAATTATTTTATTTAACATTTATTTATTTATTTGACTTTGACCACAGAGGGACAGAGTGAGAGAGAGAGACAAAAGGAAAGTGAGAAAGCAAGCTGCCAGGTCTGGGACTAGAACTGCAGTCTGCTATGTGAGAGTCCAGAACCCTTAACCATCACGCCACCTGCTGGCCTCAGAAGTTGATTTTTAGTATGGAAGGTTTGGTGTCCTCAGACAAGTACAACTTTGATTTGACTGCGTTGTATTTCTAGGGCCTACCTACACGCAGCGCTAAATGGAGAGTAAGTTCACGACCATCAAGGAGAGCTGTATCTGGCTGGGTGCAGACTTTCAGAGGCCAGGGGCAGGCCAGGAAACAACAGTCACTCCCAGAGCCTTCACAGTCGTCTTGATGCCTGTGCTAAGAACTGCCTCTTAGGAGCAGTCTTTGTTATTTTTCTTTCTTACAAGGTTGTATTAGTATTTATGGTTGGTCTTTTACTTGGGAGAAGTCTTTTCTTAGTGTAATTTGCCAAAAGTGGCTTTATTTGAACATTTTTTCTTAAAAAGGAATTGTTATTTTAAAATGACACAAGTAATATGAAAATATATCCCTTAATCTCAGTTCTGTAAGCTAAACTGGTAGGTTTAAAAAAGTCAGCTTTTATAGGAAAATGAACACTTAGCAATTTTTTTTTTTTTTAGAGAGGTTTTTGCTATAGGGCGCATGTGCTCGCCAGACAGACAGAGAGACAGAGAGATAGAAAGCGATAAATCACCCCCCAGGGGGGATGGCCATGCTGCAATCCCTTCTCCTTGGTTCTCCTCTCGGGATCTTGGGCACGCACACACATGCGCCCAGCGAGAGTTTTAAGCCACCAGGTCCGGGACGTGAACCGTGGTCGACTACATGGGAGTCCAGCGACATAGTCATTACACTAACTGCTGGTCCCAACACTTAATAACTTTATCACATTAATTTAAACATGCTTAGAAACCAAAAATATTATATTTTAAAAAGAATCTTTAAAATTTTTTAAAAGAATTAATTTAATTTATTATTATTATATTTTAATTCAGCAGAAAGCAACACAGAGAGAGAAAGAGAAAGAGAGGTGGGGGGGGGGATGGCAATGAGGGTCTGTAACTAAGGGGAAGAGAGAAATGGGCATTGCTAACCAGTAGACGCTTGCATCCTCTAGCAGTTTACGATTTTTTTTTTAGAACTACTTATTTAATTTTATTTGTTCCTTCATTTATTTTAATTTGACCAGAGAGAGACACAGAGAGAGAGAAAGAGAGTTAGAAAGCAAGCCACCAGGTCCAGGACTCGAACCATGGCCCACCATGTGTGAGTGTCCAATGCCTTAACCACCATGCCACCTGCTGATCCCTGTGAGGGAGTCTAGCTTTAACCACTGCACCACGTGCTGGTTCCCAAAATTTTTAAAATTTACATTCCATCATTGCACATTTTTACAGCACATAATATGGCTTTTCAAAATGTGTAGGTAGTACCTGACAACCAAATAGAGGGTAATACCATATGCATCATTACTGATATTTAGTATAATAGCAAGGACGAGGCCATGTGCACTGCTGCCCCACTTCTAAATTTTTTCTTTCTTACTTCTAAATTTTTTTTTTTTTTGGAGAGATTTTCACTGTAGGGTGCGTGTGCTCGCCAGACAGACGGAGAGAGACATAGAGACAGAAAGCGAGAAATCACCCCCCAGAGGGGATGGTCACGCCGCAATCCCTTCTCCTCCATTCTCCTCTCGGGATCTTGGGCACGCACGCACACGCGCCCGGCGTGAGTTTTAAGCCACCGGGTCTGGGACACAAACCGCGGTCGACTACGTGGGAGTTCAGCGACATAGCCATTACGCTAACTGCTGGTTCCCTCTTACTTCTAAATTTTAAAGCAGTGTTTGGTGAGATAATGGAGCAAATGATTGAGGATGAAAGTACTGAGGCTTCCCATACAGCAACACTGTTATCTTTTTGGACAATATTCCAACCTAAACTGAAGTGCTTTGCTTGGGAGGGATACTGCAAAATATCTCAGGGTTTTTTAATTTTTTAATTTTTTAAATTTTTTTCCTGATTCCACTTGGAGCTAGAGTTGGAGACTGTAAGGAAGGAGGATTCTGAGGGACCGTACCATGTTCATCTCTCAATACTCATGAGAGATGAGAGAGATACTCATGGTCAAGAGAACAGACCTTTCTATTTACTGGAGTCCCAGCTTGTTTACTCTTAGTTATTTCAGGGAGTCTTGGAAAGCAGACAGGGACCAAGAAAATAGAAAGAAAAGGAGATGGAATTTCATCCTAAGGGTTGGGCAACACTGGAGTCTTATCTTGCCAAACCACACCGAAATCTCTACTGGGGTCTCACAGTTAAGTGGGTTCCTTCAAGGGTATCTGTCAAAGACTTTTTGTTCTCACTTTGGGGAAGAGTTTTGAGCAAGGAAATTTCAAAATGACATAAAAAACAATGAAATAATTTTTATCTCCAGGGTATAATAGTGTTTTTTATTATACTACAATTCATTGCTATAGTGGTACCATTGGCTTTTCAAGTGATTTTCTTTTTGATTGTCATCTTTATTCTTGCAATAGTTTACAAAGTATGTATAACAGGGATTATTGACTCTAATTCACAATTATGAAAAATGCCCCAAAAGATGAAAGTGGCTTGTCCAATGTTATAAATCTTAGCTAAGTAGCTGGCACATGTCAGAGCCTTAATTACCGACTTATCTAGACAGAGACTAAGGCAGAATCACCATCAAAACTTGGTTCTAACTGCTTGCTCTGAATTACTTCTAGTATGTCACCCTGCTTCCTTTTTATAAAATATTTCAAATATGCAAGTTTTTAATAAAGCAAAAGACGAATATAGTTCTCATATTTTGTGTTATTTGAGAGCAAGAAGGTAAAACAGTAATAGCTGTAATTTACTGAAGTTCTTGAAAGTGCCATCAATTTCTCACATTTCTTTACATATGTTATTTCCAAGCATGTTTGCAAGGTTGGTATTATATTTTATAGATGAGAATAGTGAATCTCAAAGAGATTAAATAACATGTCTAAGACAACACAGCTAGGTAAGTGATTGAGTGGGGTTCCCACTTTGGTAGGTCAGAATACAAGCCTCTTCACCCTTCTTCCCTAAGGCCCAGTTAAGGGAACGGAAATAACTATCTAAGAACTAGGGCATTATGAAGTTTTGTAAATTTTATAAAAGCTATGCTTGCAAAGAAATTAATGGCAGCCTGATTAATTAAGATGAATTCAATTATTGTCTATTTTAGTCAGATAAAAAATGCACAGATTAATATATTGTTAGCTAGTGTGTTTTTCTTGGGGAGATATTTGCAGAACATTACAGGATATTTTTGTTGTTGTTGTTAAAAATCCTTAATGAGGAAATCCAAACAAATTTTGTTATATTTGTCACTTGGAATGAGATTTACATGAAGAACTCCCAATTAAAAAATGATGAACATGAATGTTTCTAGTTTGGGCCAAGTACTAAATTCCATGTCTGTTATTTGTGGAGAAAATTTTTCATTTGTTATTATCTATGGACCTTACTACTTATATAATGTTGGGAGTCATGTGTTCATTTGGACAGATGGACGGCATAAAAATATACAGGCACTAAATACACCAAAGTTCCTCCAAAGTCTAGACCCTTGAAAAGGGCAATTAAGAATATAGCTACCCCATGAAAGAAGAAATGGAAATAGCAATACAGTCAGAAAATGCCTGCATATAAGGATAGATTTAACAACTCACATTTATGTATCCATAGTATTATGAGGAAAGGTTTAAAATACTTGGGCTTTCGAGTGATGAAAGTATTTTTTTCACGTATAGAATAATAACAGTGAAAGCAGACTGGAGATATTATAACACTACTACGGGGTTATACAACATAATCCTATCTGGTCAAAACTCTTTTCGGGCGCAGCCAGGGTAGGACAGTGGTAATGCAGTGCTCTGCGATGCTGGGAGCCATGTGGAAGACAGGTTTGGCTTTTGAGTCAACCTACACATGCTGGGTGTGTGGTCATGCCTGTGATCCTGATTGTCTAAAAGGCTGGGGTGGGAAAAGGTAGCAAAGTGAGACTCTGTCAGGAGTGCCTGTCTATGTCTCTTTCTTCCATAAAAAACATTGGAATTTATTTATTTATTTATTTTTGCTATAGGGTATGTGCGCTCGCTGGAGAGACAGAGAAAGATAGTAGGAGGGAAAGTGAGAAATCATCCCACAGGAAGGATGGCCACATCACAATCCATTTTCCTCCTGGGATTTTGGGCACACACACACACACACACACACACACACACACCCCCAGTGTGACTTTCAAGCAACCAGATTTAGGACTCAAACTATGGTTGGCCATGTGGGAGTCTAGTGTCTTAACCACCATACCACCTGCTTGCCAGGAAATAAACTTTAAAAGCAAACAAAAAACATTAACTCTCTGGTCTTCATAGTCCATCATGAGGGCTGATAGAAATTACCCACCGCACAGTCCTATGATAAAAAGTCTGATAAAGAAACACCTGCAGGGCCAGCAGGTGGTATGGTGGTTAAGGTGCTGGGTTCTACGTGGCTAGCTGTGCCATGCTCTGAGTCCCAAATCTGGCGGTTTTAAAAAGTATGCCAGGTGCACGTGCACACATGCAAGCCCAGAAACTCGAGGGGACAACGGAGAAGGGATTGAGGTAGTGGCCATCCTTTCTGGGGGAGAGAGTGATTTCTCACTTTCCATCTCTTTTGTCTCTTTCTGGAGAGCACATACACGGTATAGTTGAAAAAAAAAAAAAAAAGAGGAAGAAAAAAGAAAAGACCAGACCAGACCAGACCAGACTAGACCAGACCAGGGTATTTAATTAATGAAAAGTGGAAGAAAACCAAGGTCAACCAGTGCATTCACTTAAATATACATATGTAAGTAAATGATTTGACTGAACAATTACTGTAGTTTGGGGTAGCTGATATCAATTACTTATAATATTAGAAAGGCACATATCAATTTTAAAAATTTAGCAGGATATCTGTAATAGGAATATAAAAGAGAAAAGTGGGCTGAAAGTTAAAAAAAAAAAAATGGAAGCCTGTTTAATGAGTCCTCATTAGTTTTCCGTTCACTGGCCCTTAGACAGCAGAAAGAAGTTTTCTTAGCCCGAGGCTGGACCATGGCCAGCCCCTGGGTTTCTCCCAGCTCGGTGTCTGGCAAAACACCATTTCAGATTTTCACTTCTCCCCCTACTGGCAGTAGTAAGCCAATCCATATGAGAATGGCACATACTGACCGCCTTTCGAGAAGGAAAAGGATGAAGCTTCCTTCTCATAATTAAACAATACCAGTGTTAAAGAGCTGGTGGAAAAATCCAACATCAGGGAAGAAGAATGTCCTAACACCAAGGGCTTTTTTCTTCAGCCAAAGTGCCTACTATGTATTGTGTACGCATAGAAAATACTCTTCAGAAAGCCTCCAAAGGAAGGGAGCGTGCAAAAAAGTATTTGTTCTTCAGAAGGGTTTTCTGTTATTATTTTAACCTCTCTAGTTTTTTTTATTCCCTCTCAATGCTCTGCCTCTAGGCAGGGAGTGTGGGGGTGGGAGATGGTGGGGACTCAAGGTAGAAAGGCTCATACCCATTCATCTCAGCATTGGAAAAAAAACCAAGTCTCACCTCTCTCATCCATTCTCGAATCGTTTTGCCAGCTTCTTGATGCCACACGTTGTGAACGGAGTCTGTCAAGGCCACAGCAGTTACCTTACTTTTCACATCTGCTTCCCGTTGAATCATCTGTTTTAAAAAAAGGAAAATAAAATATTGGCTATAATTTTTTTCCTATGGGGTACAGCCTGCTTAGTCATAGAAAATAATAATAGTGTATTACAAATGAAAAAGCAATGTACATCTCCGGTTCTAAGTTACTCTTCCCTACAACGAACACATACACTATTCTTGTCCAGAGAAGTGAAGAGACCTAATATTTTCTTTTAAAAAGATAATACCACTTAAGTCTCAGAACTACGCAGCTCTATTATTTTCCATGTGGTTTGACAATTCAAGGATTAAAGGGATCACAGGGGAATCCCTGAGGGTTTCTTTTGCAAGTTTCTTCCTCCGCTTCCTATTTCAGTGCTTTAGGGAAGTTAGTACCCAGGGGGTTCGGTTTGTGGTTAGCTACTTAGGACTAACTTCTACTAATTTTCAGTAGATGGCACATCAATAAAGAAAGATATCTTGCTTTGACTTCTCCAATTAATTAGCCTGCTCTTCACCATGGCCCTGTCATTCCTTGCTGTTTTAAATGCCCACAAAGATCCTTCTCTTTCAAAGCCTATCAATATCATTTTGCTTTTTAATATTTTTTATGCTAGCAAACTACTACATTTTAACTTCTTTTGATAAAATATTATTTTGATAAAATTAGACATCTTCTAAAATTAAAAAAAAAGTCACTTGGCTTGAAGATACTGATGAACTCATCGCTGGTCTGTTAGATGAAGAAATTGCAAACCAGAAGTTCTACATCAAAACAAACAAGAAAGGTTTTAATCTAGTAACACTAGTGACCCTAATTTGGCACAATAAATGCAAAATGGCTTAATTAAAAATTATGGTTAAAGTATGATAACAGCCCTGAATTTCGCAGTTACACTCTTTTCTTTGCATCAACTGTCTTTTCTCCATCTAACTTCTTCTGAAGAAGAAAAAGGACAATTTATCATTTGCTGTTAACTTATGAATTGTCTATTAAAAATATAACAGTGCACTTAAAAAAAGTGAAAATTCTTTTATTGTATTTTTTTTTTTTGGGGGGGAGAGATTTTCACTGTAGGGCGCGTGCGCTCGCCAGACAGACAGAGAGAGACATAGAGACAGAAAGCGAGAAATCACCCCCCAGGGGGGATGGTCATGCCGCAATCCCTTCTCCTCCATTCTCCTCTCGGGATCTTGGGCACGCACGCACACGCGCCCGGCGTGAGTTTTAAGCCACCGGGTCCGGGACACGAACCGCGGTCGACTACGTGGGAGTCCAGCGACACAGCCATTACGCTAACTGCTGGTTCCCAAAGAAGTGAAAATTCTGAATAGTGATGAAAGCTTACACAGAGAACACTGCAAGCCATGCTTCTGATACCAAATAATGCCTGTTGGTACTCTGAAATAAAAATGATCCTGTCTCTTTAAAATTTTTAAAAACCCTGCATATGCACATCCCCTCTCAATGAACACTACCTAATGGGAATCTAATTCACTGTTAAAGCTGCCTCAGCAGCATTTCCGCATCTTAAATCTTGTGCCTTACGTTTTCTGCTTATATAGTGTGAAAATCTTAAAATCAATATTGGTTATCCACATCATAATACTACTGCAAAAATTCACCTTGCAATAACAATAATATTTTCAAAAGCATAAAATAATACTCTAATTTAATACTTCACATCAATTTTTTAGTAGTATGCTACCTTCTTCTAGATTTTATTTAAAAAAATGGATTCTCATTTGTTCATCCTAGCACTAGATTATAAAAATTTAAACCAACATTAGCTAATAAAAAAACAAACAAAAATCAAAAAAAAAAACCCTCTACAACAGTAAATCCACCTGGCTCATGAAGAAATTATATGTCCTTCCTTACTCTCCTTTTCTAAACAGTAATTCTTTTCGAGATCTAGAGCAATTGTTGCTGAAGTTACAAAATAAGAACATGGTTTTCTGGTGTTCTAAAAATATGCTTGCATTTTAAAACATCTGACCTGGATTTTGTTGTGGTGGTTGTTAACATATGCAGATTTATTTAAGATGATGTCTGAAGACATTACATCTCAAGAGCCATTTGAGAAATGAGATAAAATGAAGTAATGAAAAGGCTGAGGAGTTAGTGCAAAAGTGGAAAATCTAGGGATTAAAATTCTACAGACTGGAAAAATACAGGAGTTAGAGGTGAAGTACCTTTGGTCTGTGTAGCTGGTTACCATTTCATACGATGGAGGTGGGTGTGATGATGTGCAATTTTGCTTCCTATCACTACAAATTATCTTTTTATTTATGATAGTGAGTGAGTGAGTGTGTGTGTGTGTGTGTGTATGTGCGAGAGACAGAGAGAGAGAGAGAGAGAGAGAGAGAGAAGCGCCTTCCACAGGTCTGGGCAAGTGGTAATTCCCTTCCTCGGTCTTCTAGTCCTTCAGATCTTGGGCACTTGTAGGCGTGCCTGGTGTGTTTCAAAATGACCAAGCTGGGGATTTAACTTCTCTTGAGTGGGGATCCAGTTTCTCTTGAGTGGCCCATAACTCTGCACCACAGAGCTGACCCATACAATGCACATTTATGAAGTAGAAATGGAGGGGAAAGACCGATTACTATTACTTTTTCTTCCAGAGCAGATTTAAATAATTAAGAAACTGACAAGACAGGTGAGCTTAGCAGCATGCAGGACCATCTGGCACGATGACCAGAGGATCCGAGGGCTGGCGCGGGAGGGCCAGAGTACGCCCTGGCTACCTCTGCTCCCTTTCGTGTGCAGTGCAGCCCTTCCACAAGGCTGCTACCATCTTTCTCCAAAAGTCACGAAGACCTGTTCTGTCCACCTAACTTCCCTCCCCAGGCTTTTTCCACGGCCCCTAAATGATGTACTTGCATACGGTATGCATGAGTACCTGGCCAACTCTTCCAAATGCCTCACGCCATCCCCAGAGTTCCTCATTTTCCTATTTGTACTCATACACTGTTGTAGTTTTTCCCTGGATTTCTTTTTTTTCCCCAGAACTCTTCCATGAGCTGAATTCCACAAAGGAAAACATGAAGACTCTGTTTCTCCCACAGGGACACACGTTCATTTACTGTGAAGAGGTCGATGTTAAAGGGACGCTCTGCCATGGAGTCTTCGGCGTCTCTCTGGTCTGGGGCCTTGGGCTTTGGGACTGTAACTTATTTCAGAACTTCTAACCTAAAGCAGAAGGGAACTCTGAATTGGGCTGGTTTCAACCTAACACAAAAGAAGCAACAGATGATTTCATTTTTCCATATTTTCAACATGGTATCTCTGACATTCAGAATAATGACTTCTTATATTTTAAAGTTTAAGGGGACCTACTGAAAGAGGCCAGTGTGGAGACCAGCAGATGACATGATAGTCACATCGCTAGACTCCCACGTAGTCGACTGCAGTTCAAGTCCCAGACCCAGAAGCTTAAAACTCACACCAGGTACGTGTGCACACGTGCCTGAAATCCCGAGAGGAGAATGGAGAAGGGATTGTGGTGTAGCCATCCCCCTGGGAGGTGATTTCTTGCCCATGGTCAACTACATGGGAGTCCAGTGTGATTATCCCCCTGAGAGGTTATTTCTCACTTTCTGTCTGTCTGTCTCTCTCTCTCTGGCGAGTACACATGCCCTATAGCAAAAAATTCTCTCAAAAAAGAAAAGAAAAGAAATGAAGAGAAAAGAAAAGAAAGAGGCCGGTGTGGGTTGGGGGTAGGGTATATCTGTATGCGTGGGTCTCTCTATGTATTTCTCTATATAATAGGTTGTAAACATGTTTCTGAGGGAAATGTCTTAGTCTTCCATCAGCAAAAGCCATGACCTTTTCTTAAATTATAACATGTGTTACACATATGCACTTTGAGGGGTACAGCATGTGAATTGCTTGTATAGGAAAAAAATACTCCGAAAGAAAATGAAATAATGCATGTTTCTTTCAGATTAAGATCTGACACTACTGCGCATTTACAGACCCAAGGATCATTACTACTGTATGAACGTGAATGAATCATCATTCTGGTTAATAGTACAGTTGAGGTTTGAGATGCCTTTGAATATATATGTGTCACACACACACACACACACACACACACACACCCTCACTAGCTCCCTTTAGAGCTCCCTGAGTTAAGATTTCAGATTAAGTTGTTGCAAAGGTTTGAGAAGTATGAAAAGCTGGCAGCTTTTCTTGCTTTCATTATGCAGATTATAACTGCACCCAGCCGCTTCTACCTGAGTGTAATCTTTAGGTGGTTAGAGAACTACAATATTTTACCACCACCATCTCCTATCACTTTACACTTCTGCCTGTTTATTTCCGTCATATGGCACTGTGCCCTGTGCTCTCAGGCCCACTGGGGTACACATGTGCCCTGTACCCCGATGACTAATTGGCTGACACTGGGCTGGCAGAGCCTTCCCTATTAATGCCACAGACTACTTCTTCTTCTTCTTCTTGAACATTCTTTTGGACAAGTGTATGCCAATAGCATGCTACTCACAGAACGGTTCTCATCTTTTGCTATAACATTAAAACCTTGGTTCCATCACCCAAGGCACGGGCACCTCTAGTGATGATAATGAAATACATACATCTTGGTGATGAAATGTGAAGACCAAATTGTCCGGCGGGAAATTCACACCAGGATGACATTTAGCTCTCAAGCTACTCCACAGTTCATACCTCTGGACTGTATTTTCTAGACTGCAGTATGCGGTCTTCCTGAGTTAAGTGCAGTAGTTAAATTCAAGGACTTCGGAGTCAGATTCCTTGAGTTTAAATCCTTGCTCTGCCACTTCTGGTATCTGGAGTACATTATTTGAGATTTTTCTGTGCCCCAATTATATCAGGGATATGTGACAGAAAATGATGACTATACTTTAGCCATAGGGTTACTGAGTATTAAATAAACCGAGTGAAAACCTGGCACATAGTATACAATTAGGCTAGGTAATCTTGGGACCAGCAGAAGGTATAATGGTTACATCACTGGACTCCAACGTAGTCAACCATAGTTTGAGTCCTGGACCCAGTGGCTTAAAACTCTTACCAGGTGTGTCTGCATGCATGTCCAAAATCCCAAGAGGAGAATGGAGACGGGATTGCGGCATGGCCATCCCCCTGGGGGGTGATTTCTTGCTTTCTGTCTCTCTGTCTCTGTGTCTCCAGTGAGTACACATGCCCTATAGCAAAAATCACTCTCTAAAAAATAAAGAACAAATATATGCATACAAACTACTCCATATATGTAAACTAGTGCCTTTTCTCACCCATTTAGAAAATATTACCAAAGCTAACCTTGTAAGTGAATATAATAACAAACATTTTTAAAAAGCCATATAGGAAAAACTTTATGAAGGCCTGCATTTTCCTTTAATTACATGGTGCAATACTTCCACAAGCACATGGCTAAAGGGGAGAAAGCTGATCATTGCTTATTTAAATCCTACAATCAGAAGGCCCAGTCATAGCACCATGGCACTGGAAAATGAAGACCTAACTGCTGAAGCAGTACTGTGGCAACTCCAACTCCACCTTCCTCCCACCAGTAAAATGTTTCTGACTGACTTGAGCTGGTAACAGGATGGAGTGAATATGGTGGGGGAAGCAGTCGCTGTACCACTTTGTTTTCTATGTAAGGGGACTGTATCTGACTATGTTTTTGAAAAGATAATCATAAAGATATAAAGAATGTCAGAGGAAGGCAGTTGAGTGTAGATGCATAGGCTTTCAAATTAGATGTACCTCTTTTTTTTTTTTTTTTTCATTGATCATTTTAAGAATCTAAAAATGGGGGTTAGCAGGTGGTGTACTGGTTAAGGTGTTGGTCTCCCACATGGCTGACTGTGATCTGAGTCCCAGGTCTGGTGGCTTGAAACTCAGGCCAGGAGTGTGTACGTGCATGCCCAAAATGCTGAGGAGAGAATGGAGAAAAAGGGATTGTGGCATGGCCATCCCCCTGGGAGGCAATTTCTCACTTTCCCTCTGTCTGTCTCTCTGGCAAGCATATACACTCAATAGCAAAAACTTCTCTTAAAAAAAAAAAAAAAAAAGAGTGACCAGCAGTTGGCATAATAGCTATGTTGCTGGACTCCCACGTAGTCGACCGCAGTTCGAGTCCCGGACACAGTGGCTTAAACTCA